>NC_056732.1:1619550780-1619673280 GCF_019279795.1 Protopterus annectens
ACATCTTTTACCTTGTCAGTACTAACATGGGTGACTGTTGCTGTACAACAATAGTCAGCTCTGTCATGGTTAGATCTGACCACAATGTCATCACCTTAGAAATCCACATCTCTCCCACCCCCTGAAAAGGTAACCACCATGAAAAACCTTTCCAAACCTAGCTTTGGCCTCCAAAAAACAGAGGTGGCTAACCCCACGGCACCCATGCAAATGGAGACAACTTGCATGATCTCCACTTCATACACCAATGCAGTATGAACATGTACACAAATGCATGGATTCTGCCATACCCAATAGAAACAAGATGCTCTCCTTCAGAAAAAGTAAGCCAATCTGGTGGCCCCCTGTCTACAGAAACTCTACAACACTAGTCCTCCTATAGTTATGTAAAGAATCTCCTCAGCAATACCAACATGTGTTCTGAGCTACTGCACAAAGGTACCTCCTATACTGAGTCAACAGATATTGCCAATATACTGGTACACAGATTCAGTGGCAACTTTACTCTTCTCCCCACCCTCAAAGGACCAATCACAATACCAGTACACTGCCAGGCACCCAGTAGTACTGCTGCTTGGGTTAAAACACCACTGTTCAAGACCAAGAACACAGATTCTATTGGACCTGGCAATATCCCTGGCTGTCTTTTGCATGAACTACAGAGTGAACTGGCAACTCACCTGTGTGCCCTGTTCAATCACAACATCACTGCAGGCTTTGTCCCTACTGACTGTTGCTGAGTTGTTCATACAGACTACCTCAATCTGGCCATGCCCTTTGATAACATTCCCAACTCAGGAATCATGGATAAACTCACTAAGCTACAAATCAACCCCTATAACAGTAGGTGAGTTGCAAACTCTCTCACAGATAGAACCCACAGTGTGAAAGTAGCTGACCCCAAGTCAGACTGCCGACCAGTCATGAGTGGAGGTCCACACGGTTCAGTCCTGTGTCCTCTCCTGTTTTATATCAACTTCTCTGAAGTCCATACCAACATGAAGGGACTCTGCCTGACAATGTTTGCAGTCAATTGCAAGTTGGGCGATATTAACTACCCAAGTGATGTCAACATCCTACAGAAAGGCCTCACTGAGACCAATGACTGGTGTCAGAGTCATGGCCTTAAGCTCAAGTTAAAGAATGTGTTGTCATCCCCTTTGGGGTGTCAGGCACTACAGGGATGTTACAGCACCAAAAATCAGACACCACTATGAAACTGCATACCCAGAACCAATTCTACCCTAATCACAATCACATACTGGTAGGTCATGTGAACAGTAGAGCATATGGACTGTGTGAAGAAAAACATAATAGCTTTTCAGTTACACACTACCCCTACATATAGTGGCCCAATTCTCAGTGTAGTCTGAATCCCGATCATGGTACAGGACATGTCTCAATCTACCCCTACAAAGGCATACAGCCAATAGACCAGAAGACACTGGAGCAGCATGCACAGTCAGATAAAAAAGGATACTTAACACTTACATGTACCCACCTCCATACACAGCCCAAATAACATGTACACATGACGTGTGTACACAATCCTGACAGTCTGTCAACAATGGCCAGATATACACAGACTTCTCAAATGTACAGTTCACCTCTGAATGTACAGGCTCAGTATTGATATATATGGCATCTTCCCTGTACCATGTCTGTGGGTCTACTACATCCCTGGGATGGTAGGAGGACTGAAGGCAAGAAATGATACTAAATACATCTGAGCCTCATAGTGCATGCCATCTGAACAAAGTCTCACATCATTTGGGAACAGAGGCACAAACACAGGCATAGATTGGACATATTGCTGTCAGATATTTAGACAGTTGCTGATGTTACTGGGTTTGTTGTAACATATCCTTTGTGAGGAATATGAAGTCAGTAACACCAATGGATTCTAGTATTTACTCACTGTATTCCCCAGAGTCCCTGACTGATTTTTCAAGGACAACAACTGTCTGGGGAACAGACAAAACATAACAGGCAAACATGTGGCCAGTCTGTGGACAGCATGCCAGTGGAGAGGTATGTCAGAGACATATCACTGTCAGACATAAAGTCACTCACTAAATGCCTGTCCACACAAACCCTGTCACTCTATTAACCCAACATGTGTATAACAGCACTGATGATGACATAGAATCTGTTCACAATTCTGGAGATATGTCCCCCATGTTGTTGTGCTGTCTCCAAATGTCCTGTCCTTTGAAGTATTCCCACCTAATGTCTGTGAATCTGTAGCCCACTACCTCTGTAATGTCCCTCACACAGTCAAGGAAAAGGGCCAAGGCCCACTTGAAGGAGGCCCATTTGTTGGTGGTAGCAGCAGAGTCCAGGCCCACAGCACAAAACTATGTGGGCACTTACATGGTTGTATGACCTTAGCAATACCTGACATCTGCACATCTGCACAGAGGACAGACAGACAGTGGACAACAAACATGTTATGCATTAGGATGAATGTCCTGAAGGATAGAAGTCTGAAACTGAAATGTATGCTATTACTACATGACAGCAGTCCTCAATGACATGGCCAAAAAACATAGTACTCTACAGTTAATATAATAATATCATATTAATATTCAATAGGAGATAGATAAAACATATAGCTGAAACACCAAGAACAAGATAGTGTAGTACTCTGAGTCCCAGCTCTGTATGCAGAGATGCATGGTTGGAGTACGACTATAGGCAGTCTAATTTTGCATGGAAAAGCAGTGTCAACAGTACTAATTTCGTAATGCAATATGTGTGGAATATTATTTGTCAACCAGTGCACTGTAGGTGGTGTAACATGAAAGTATGAGTGCATATAACATGTGATACTACCCATGTATAAAAAAATAATAAAGAAAATACATGTGATACTACCCATGTACATCCAAGTGTCCGGCACAGTATAGTCACAGCTCTTGCTACTGTAATGAGAGCACATACAAGCATGTTATGTACAGGAAATGAAATTAACTTATTACATGTCATTAGTCTGCTATTTTATGAGACTGGAATGTGTGCAATGTTTACTAGGGCTGAGCTATGCTTAGCAGGTTTACAGATTGCTTAAATGTGAATGATAACCAGTAGCTAGCTCTGCTAAGCATATTTGCATACTGGTAAGGGTCAGTAAGTGAAGCCTAGACAGATTAAGCACCTATCAGTTTAACTGTGTTTTAGTACCGCATAGCTCCACGTAAACCCACTTACAACTGCTTAAAAGTGCCTTAATCACTCTGTATTCAACAACATTCCTTCTGGCCACCAACAAAATAATCATCCATGCCCAGTCTTGAACCCAGGATGATATACACCATAGTCACAGCAATTTATCACTAAGCCATATTATCTGTGAAATGTATGGATGTTTTTCACAACATATTATTCCGTACAGTCAATTTACAATAGGAAAGACACATTGTGCAATTAAGAATGATTATTATCTACATATATATACATTACAAAAATATTTTCACATATAGACATGTGAGGTGATGCATATATATGCATGACAATATAAAGATATATTACCAAGAAATACTGATGTGTGTGTATATATATATATATATATATATATATATATATATATATATATATATATATATATATATATATATCTGTATGTATAAAGATATATATATCTGTATGTATGATTGGTGATTGGTGCAAGCTGTTTAAACCTGTCTTTATATTGATGTACTATAGTAAGAGTACTTTTTAAGTTTGAAGAAGCATTCTGAGAAATGTGAAAGGGCTTACTGGCCATTGTTCTGTGCTCTTTGTGTGAACAAAAAGGTTTTCATCAGGTCGGCTTCGTTTGTCATGGTGTGCCTCTGGAGTTTTTTCATTGGATTTGCTCTTTTGCTTATCAGGGGCACTTTATCCAGAGCTGTGTTCTGTTTGCCTTATCTGTATGTATAAATATATATATATATATATGTGTGTGTATATATATATATATATATATATATATATATATATGTATATATATATATATATATATATATATATATATATATATATCTATGCATACATGTCTCTAAATGCTCATAGAAACATATGCTGCTGATAGACCACCCATAACTGAGGCAGCATGCACTGTTGGATTCAAAAGGACCCATGACACTCACATATGCCCCCCCACTCCAAATAATAAGTGAACGGTACACTGCTACAAAATCATGATAGGTAATACACAATGGCCAGACATACAACAATCTCTTAGCAAAACAACTAAATGACTGAACATGGCAAAGAGAAATACAACCAGCCAGTAATTCACAAAAGTTTATTATATTTTGATGTCTTGGCCAAAGCCTTCAAGGAGTACAACATTACAAGAAATACTTGCATTAAATACAAGAAGCAATTAACGTTACATAATTAAATGCACAGCCTCCAATTGCACTCCTCATTTAACCCCCTGGGGGATAAAGTATTAATAATAATACATTGTCTACATAATCAATCTTTTGTGAATGTTTCATCAAACTGAGAAACAGACTATTTTCCAAAACAATACCTTGTAACCCACTACTGTCCCCATGGTGAGATGTATTCAAATGTACATCTATAGAATTGTTTTCTTTCTTATCAGTAATATGTCTCACATGTTTTAATAGCCTAGTTTTAAAACATGTGTTACTCTCCCCCACATAAAATATGTTACAAGGACATATAAGAGCATTCTCTATACACCGACCTCTTGACTGTACAGATTTTGACATCTTTTCCAGCCTTTCCCCACAGCAGGAAAGACAGCACTAAATAATGATAGACCATTACACCTATAAACCTCCTACTGTATGACACCTGGACAAAGCCTGACATAATTGGTGGACAGACGCCGAAATACATGACCATACTTGAAATATTACTGTTATACACTGAGAAAGTTGCTGGTGTTACAAGGTTTGTTGTAACATTTCTTTTCTGATGGATATAAAGTCAGAAAAACAAATGTATGTTAGCATTTACTGATTGCAATCATCAGAGTATGCTACTGATTTGCCAAGGACAACATCTGTATGGGGAACAGACCAAACATAACAGGCTAACCCCTGGCCATTATGTGGATAGCCCTACAGTTGAGAGCTATGCAGGGACAGAACTTTGTCAGACTGAAACCCATGAAGAAGTAGCATGTTCAGACAGACCCTGTTAAACTAGCAGTATTCCAAACATATAACAGCAATACTCAGATTTTGGCCTTATGTCTTGAACCTTCTCCACAATTTGTGAGAGGTATTAGCTCACACACCTCCAGGATGGCTTCCTGACAGGTAAGGGAAAGGGTCAATGCCCGCATGGGTAGTACTCAATTATAGGAGTGTGTTGCTATGACATCGGCTATTGAAAGAAATACACAGCTGCTCTGCATGCAATTAGAAACAGGAAAACACCAATTGGTGCTCAAGCCATCACATGGTCATGAGCATTACCTACAAAAGACAAGCTGCTGCCTATGCGACACAGATGTATGCCTTACATGTGTGTGGTGAGGGAGACTGAGAAACTAGGGAAAAGACAACAAATGACAGCATATAACCAACTATAGTTTGAAAAATACAAAGACAGGTATGTCGAAAAGGTAAGCATCTCATGGACTGCATTAGACGGTATGTAAGAATGTGAAAGAGGAGGGTTAACATATATGTCTCAACAAAGCTTGCTGTACTAATTTATTGCTGATGAGAAATTATGGCTATAGCATCTGGGTCTGTCTGCAGTGACATAGATCATCGGAAAGGCCCCAGGGAAGGATGGATCACATATGACTACTACTGCAGTGTGTTGAACAATACTGACTTTGACAATGGTAGGCCAGCTACTGAGATGTTGTACATACCCATATTTCACTTGTGAATGCAACTAGTATATACTTGTTTGCCTCAGATATGTGAGATACCTATACATGCATAGTAAAGTACTGTTACAGATGTGTGTTGAACTGCATGTTATATACTGAGCTCATAACATTTAATTGTCTAGTGTTATGCACACTGACCATATGTGTGCCTCATATTTGTAGACATTTACTCATAGAGTTCTGTTATGTCTGTCAAATAGTTGGCAAATTTGTGAAGACTGACATTACATCATCCCCCTTCATTGTCCTCTGTTTTTTTCCCATTTGGGATTGCCACAGTGGATCATCTGTTGCCATTTCTGCCTGTGCCCTGAATCTTGCTGTCCCACACCAACCACCTTCATGTCCTCTATCACCACATCCATAAACCTTATCTGAGGCCTTCCTCTCATCCTCTTACCTGGCAGCTACATCCTTAACCATCCTTTTCCCAATATACTCAGCAGCCCTCCTCAGCACATGTCCAAACTGATGTAATCCTGTCTCTCCAACTTTCTGTCATATTTGTCCAACATGGCCTGTCCCTCTCATATAAACATTGCTAAACCTGTGCACCCATATCACACCCAGTGAAAATTGTAACATCTGTACATCTGACATGTGCAGCTCTGTCTCCTGCATTTTTTCTCACTGCCACTGTCTCCAACCCATATAACATAGGTGGTCCACTACCCCTCTTGTAGACCTTACATATCACATTTACTGGTACGCTTCTGTTACAACTCATTCCTGACACTCTTCTCCAAACTCTCCATCATGTCTGTACTCTCTTCTTCAACTGTCCACCACAGTCACCATTACTCTGAAATGTTGAAATCAATCAAGCACATTCACCTTTGCCATATCTGCCCCATCCATCCTCAACATTCCACTATACTCCCTCTCATTCACCACAGATATTCAGTTGTAGTCCCGCTGACTTTCATTCTCCCCTCTCTACAGCATATTTCCACCTCTGTAGGGTCTCCTAAATCAGTTCCCTACTATCAATACAGATCAAACTCAATGTTATCCCTCTGTAGTTACCACAGCTCTACACATCAACCTTATACTTAAAACCATACCCAAGCACTTTCTCTCCACTCATGCAACCTCACACCACCCAAGATATCAGTAAATAGTGTGGCTAAACACACCACTGCCATTTCCCCTAAACACCACCATACTTCCACAGGTATGTAATATGGGCCAACAGCCTTGCCATTGTTCATCCCTTCATAGCTATCCTTACATCTTCTTTGTTAAGCTCTTGCACTTCCTGATTCACCATATCCACATCATTCAATCTTCTCTGTCTCATTCTCTGCAGTCATCAGCCTGTCAAAGTACTCTGTCAATACACTCTCCACACTTGTGAGTACATTTACCTCATTATTCTTTATCACCCTTATCTGCTGCACATCTTTCCTAACTCAGTAGATCTGTCTAGCCAATTGGTACAACTCCTGTTATCCCTTCATAGTGTCCACAACTGTCATACAATTCTTCATATGCCTCATCCTTAGCCTTTGCAACATCTCTCTTTGCCATGCACCTCATCTCCTCACAGTCCTGTCTACTTTCCTCATCTTTCTGACAGTCTCACTCCTTCTTCCCCATCCTCTTTCTCTGTATACTGTCTTGTACTTCCTCAGTCCACCACCAGGTCTCTTTGTACTACTTCTTCCAACCACATGTCACACCAAGCACCTTTCCAGCCATCTCTCTTAGTAGCTCTGCTGTACTTAACCAGATATGTGGCAAATTGACAGTGCCATCCAGTGTCTGTCTTAACTCTTCCTTAAACTCCACCTCACGATCACCATTTTCCAATTCACACCATGTGATCCTTGCTGCTGAACTTGCACTCCCCTTCTTCTTGATCAGCAACATCATCCTGCAGACCAACATTCTATGCTACCTAAATACAGTTTCCCCTTCACCAATTTACATGCTCCAAACTCCTTCAAACTGGCCCTCCTACATTGGATATATTCCACCTGTGTGCTGCATCATACTGCACTCTTGTAACTCACCCTATGCTCCTCCCTCATGTTATAGTACATATTCACCACAGCCATGTCCATCTGTTCTACAAAATCCAAACCATGTCACCATCTGCATTCCTTTTAACACCATGCATAGCCACCCCTTCCACAGACCCTCTGTTACCTTCACCAACATGCCCATTGACATCTGCTGCAATGACCACTCTGTCACCCTTGGGTACAGTCATCACCACATCATACAAATTACTTCACATTTCTCTTTGCCACCCATCAAACAACCAAGTTGTGTAGCATATGAGTCCCTGCCAACCTTGGGTCACAAACCCCAGTACAACACCAAGGTACAGAAGCCAACATGCTGGAGGTGGGTGGCACCCATACAATGGACAGGGACCGTGCAGGTAAAGGCTCAGTGGGGATTAGTATACTAATGTATCAGACAAACGTGTATCTGTATTGTATTTACATCCATGTGTCAGGTCCTTTTGCAGTTGTGGAGGGGTTTTCTAATGCACAGAGGTGCACATCTATGGACAGGACAGAATGTTGTGCATTATTGAGGTTTGTACTGTAAATGTGCAGACATGCTGTATCCATCTTGTACCAAGGCCTCATGTGAGTCTGCTGACAATACCTCTCTCTCACAACTACCTAGGACCCTCTGGTCTGCATATGGGACAGCAGCCTGAAGCTGGTGAGTATGACATTGGTCTGTTGTGGCCTGGCAATACCCCCAGGCACGTGAAGATCATGCAATTTACCATGCACACAACTATCAGTAATAGTTATATTGCTTTATGTGCATATTCACTTGTGGTGGGGTTAACTGCAATGCATCACAGTGGTCACCACTTGGGTCTATCTGAGGTGAATTCAAAATTCCTGTAGCATACCTCACAACTTGTCAGTGCAAGACATCTGGACAGAGGCCAGCAAAATGGGCTGGACAAATGGCCTAAGGTAGTGCCACATTACTGGTATACAGTGTATATAAATTGTGTACACACCCCTGTTAAGGTGCAAGGTGTTTCTGATACATACAAATTGGGATCACAATATGTCAGTACACACTTCTTCCAACCTATAACTATAATGTGATTCATAACATGAACAGTTCACTTGTAAAACCAAGCATCTGGACTTGTGTATTGCACCTACAAGCTGGCCACCTAAGAGGGTATCAGACATTATATCAGCATGATGTTTCAGTCAGGTATGATACCTGAAGCTACCATATGTGTCACTACACTCACTGTGGCCTATTTGGCTACAATATCACATACATGGGAATTAAGGCACACATACCACTTCTGACCACGTATAGGTTACAAACATCTGGATATTCCAGACACATCTGTACAGAGGACTGCACAATGGTTTAAATTAATGCATGTAAGGTAGATGCTGTTACCACACTATATAAAGTAATGGCATCAGGAGATGGTCATCAGCTGTGCATGGTACACACATCAAAATGGTATAAGCCACACAAGATATTATCCTCACACACACAGAGTTGCCAGTATTGGAAGTTGAACTCCTGCATAACTAGTAATTTCTACTATAGTGCAATGCAGTTATCAGATGTGCCACAGGGCTTATACAGTTTCACCTCACCAAATGTACTTCTAAGCTGGATGACATCAAAAGGACTATTACATTGGAGTGAGGGGAAGTGTAAAAGGTGGTACGGAAGGTGAAAATGGTACAACCCACACACTACACGATTCTCACACAAACACACATCTAAATAGTTGCCAGTAGTGAGATTAGAACTCCTGCCAATCCAGTTATTTCAACTATAGTACCACACAGTTATCAAATGTGCCACAGAGCTTATACATTTTCACCTACTCCAAAGCTACTTCTAAGGTGGATGACATCAACAGGACTACTAAATTGGAGTGATGGAAAATGTAAAGGGTACTGCACAGGTCAAAATGGTATAACCCACACACTACATGATTCTCACACAAACAGAGACACACACACATCCAAAGAGTTGCCAGTATTGAGATTAGAACTCCTGCCTATCTAGTCATTTCTACTACAGTACTATGCAGTTATCTGATGCACCACAGAGCTTATACATTTTCACTTTGTCCAAATGTACTTCTAAGGTGGATGACATCAATAGAACTACTAAATTGGGGCAAAGGGAAGTGTAAAGGGTAGTACACAAGTCACAAATGGTATAAGCCAGGCAGTATATGACACACACACACACACACACACACACACACACACACACACACACACACACACACACACACACACACACACACACACTATCACCTGTGAGTATTGGGATTAGAACTCCTGCCTATCTAGTTGTGTCTACTATAGTGTTATGCAGCTACCACATGCACTACAGAACTTACTGAATTTTCAAATGGCCAAAGCTGCTGATAACTGCACAGCTGAGGTAAAGTATTACAGGTGGCAGAAAGTCTGCCTTCAGTTTCACCCTTACATCATGCTGGTTCTTTCTGTATTGCAGTTCAAATAGCATTATAGCCTGGCACTTCACCAGGTTATTGTATCAATAAGTGTGGCACACCTGGGAGCCATCAGCAGTACTCATTTATCACAAAAGTAGCCACAGTACTTACTAGTTCATGCCTACCCCTCCTAGCATGATTGAAGTGCAGTTTATGTGCTTTCACCCATTGACCTGGTGCACTTGCCCATTCTGAGGCACTGTTGCAACTGCCTCATGTACACAGAGAACTCTCTCTTCTAAACTACAAACACTCATACATGTGAGAGTTACCCGTAAATCACCCAATGTAGACATATGCACTCCAGCAAAGATTGGACTAGCAGGTCAAGAGGATAAGATCAACACCTGCACCACACCATGTGGAACACATAGCTCACCATGACACCCACTTTGACAGCCATGCCATGCAGTGAAAAGCCACACACTCACCTTCACAGAGACACTCAATGGACATTTACCCAAACAGCACAGACCAGCAAGACAGACACCCACTCACACACCATGACATGGCACATGCCAAGGGACACATATTTCACTTGCACAGTGTGCCCCTCAACCTAAGCTCCTACGGCTAACCACCTTGCACAATACAGTGATCATGGGTAACGCAATACTGAGGCACACACATATCCCACTTACTAAGTTGTATATGGAGCAGGTAGCAGTCGAACATCTATCACATGCCAGCATCCCACACATACCACAGCCAGTCATGGCATTCCACAACAACTACAAGTATCACTCTGTATCCACGAGGGTGTGAATGACCTGGGACAAACTCCCTGGACTACATCACAAGTGACATGGTTGAACTCTCTGAATATGTGGTCCAGGCAGGTGTGACAGTAGCCCAGAGCAGTATACTGCCATCACCCAGATGATTGCAACATTGGCTTACATGTTTTGTATATTTCTCAGGAGATCCAGTATCTCTCTGCTTGAGATAACATGATTGACAGACCTCAATAACTTGCCACAGAAGTCCTACATCTGTCAGCCCTGGTTTTCCTGGTACTGGCTAAGTGTCTTGCCATCCCTGTAATGCCTTATTAGGCAGTGTTCCAAATGTAATTACCACCATAACAGCTAGACATGTATGCAATCTGAGGGTCATGCTGCTCAACAGTAGACATCTAACTGTCAGGATGCAGTCACTCAAAACACTCTTTGGAGTGGAGGACATTAACATTTCTGCTGTAATGGAGAGGTGGTTCACAGCAGCAGAAAACAGCCCTGCAGTAACAGGCTATAATGTATTCCACAGCTGTCAGCCCCCAAATATGGACCACACCACACCTCTACAGGTGGTGTTGTCTCCATATTCATTTTGGATAGGAACACCTCCAGACTAGTATCCCAGCATAATGCATCAGAGATAGTTCCGGTACAACTGCCTCGGGGTAATAGTGCAATCCAGACCATAGCCTGCTATGGGTCCACATCTATGTCCATAGACTGTCAATGAACATTCCTCAACACCATGCCATCTATGAAGATCCAATACAACACTGACATAGTAGGAAACTTTCACTACCCCTCCATTACCTGGGGAAAGTAGCCAAGTACCAGTACACTGGCCCAACACTGCCTGGAATTCATTTCCAATGCTCTGGACTAGCTCATACTGACCCCCAGTAGTGGATGCAACAACCTTGACCTGTGTTGACTACTTACATATGGAACTGTTGCTCATCCACAGTTGTAAGTCTCTACCAGGTGAGATTCACACAGGCTGTAATCAACATGGAACTGAACATGTCAGCCACACCCCCCACAAAGGTAACCACCTTGCCAAACCTCTCAAAAGCTGACTTTGCAGCCATAAAAAAAAAACAGGGGTGGATGACTTCACTGCACCCATGACAATGGGAAATAGCTGCAAGACTGTCGAATCATACACACATGCACTGTACAAACAGGTACATGAATGGATGGTACTAGTCATAGCCAACCGAACCCAGACTCTGTCCTCGAAACACTGGGAGACAATGTGATGGTCCCTTACCATTATTAAAGTGTACAACAGAAGGAGGACACTGTTGCAGGAAAACAGTGGTGTCCCATGACTGTTGAACCCCCTTATTAGCCTCAAACACAACTTGGGATTCCTCATGGAATCCCCTACAGGCATTTATGAAGGCAGAAATGCAGCAGACACTGACAACAATCACAAAAACCTTTGATAGTTACATCAACAACCTCTACAGCATTAAACACAAGTGTTGTGAGTTACTCCACAATGCTAATTCCTATCCTGAGACAAAAGATATTGGCCACAGTCTTGGCAACACATTCAGTGCCAGGTTTGCTCCTCTCTCCCCCCACAAGTGTGCAATCATAATGGCAGATGAATGGCGGGCATGCAGCAGTACTGCAGGTCAGGTTAGAACTGCATTGTCCACAGTCATGAATACAGCTTCCATGGGACACCAACATATCCATGGCTGTGTTCTACATGGCAAAGTGATTTTGGACCAAATCTTTGGACAGGGGTGCTTGGAGGAGAATGGCTGCCCATTCAGCCCATGTTGAGAGTGCCATTGTTGCAGTAACCACATGCATGTTTTGGTCTGTAATGGATGCACAGGCACATAACAAACACCAGACAAATGTGTAGGCTGTTGAAAAACATCTCTCTTGTGCACATGATGATTTTCGTGAACTCATTGGGGTCCTGCATGAAGGCAATGAGATTGCTGATAGCCAGTGGAGTCAGGTCGTGGCACTCCTCCACCGCAGAGTGTCTGTGCTTAAATGTTTGGTGGTCATGAGGCAGCAGCCACATGGAGGTAGCTCAGCACCACAATCCACTGGTTGTGCACATGGCCATGCATCATCACTCTCCTGTATGGGCAGTTACACCAGCAATACTGAGGGTGGTGTGATGTCAATGCCAAAACATGGCAGGCCATCAGCATCCATTCCTGGCTGGTCCCAACAGGGAGGCAAATCCAGCTGACAACCATCACCATCAGGGAGCAGTACTATGTCTGGTCTTGTCCCTGGTGGTGCCCATGTTACCCCTGGCAGATCCAGTTCCTGTGTCTGTGGCCAGAGACAGTGAACTGCACACCCTGCCATGTACAGGCCACAGCTGTACAAAAAAAAACAGTGTAGGGCAGCCACATGGTATATCTGTGTGCATGCAGACACACATACACACTCACACACACAATCACACACACACACACAAACACACACACACACACACACACACACACACACACACACACACACACACACACACACACACACACACACACACACACACACACACACACACGTGCACGTGCACCTGCACGCCCGTGCATGCACACACACACATACACACACACACACACATACACACATATCACAATCAGTAAAAGGTTACCTCCACACACATGCCCCACATCTGCACAGGCCATGCCATTCTCACACCCCAAACACATACCCATGCTGTCAACCAAATGACACAGCCTAGGCCCCTGGAAAAATCACACCACACCCTGGGCATATAATGAAACCTGTGCCAGATCCCTGCCATCAGACCCATTGATGCAGGGACATACATATATGGGTCTGATGCACAGGATGAACTTACTAAATTGTAGATATGTAATGATGTGTAAGTTGCTGTCATCTGGCATTTGTAAGTGGTACAAATCATTGTGTGTGTATACAGTGTTAGCCATGATGCATTATTGCTAGTATTAATTCTTAGTGAATGTGTTCTCACATGCTGTATCCTGTTTCTGTTCTAAGCATCTTTGTGTCACCAGGATGTGGCCCTGCAGCAAGACCAAGAGGTATGGCAGTGTGGTAATGTATCAACCACGTCTTAGGCAGGGTACAGCTGTCTCTGCATGGATTTCCCAGGTCTGTAACACAGAGATTGTATATGCCTCACAGATTATAGGGCTAAGGGTTATACATAAGTATATGTTGATTTACAGCATCTGTTGTAGAGTGGAGAATGGTATGTGTCGTGGTTTGGACACACCTCCGATTTCTAATAACCATAGCCACAGGAGATATTCATCAACCAAAAACACTGTGATTACTATTTCCACACACACACACACACACACACACACACACACACACACACACACACACACACACACACACACACACACACACACACAAACACACACACACACTTGCCAGTACTGAGATCCACAGGTTCATTGTTTCATACGTGTGTAGTAGGTGAATGACAGTATGATATGGGGATTTATTGGAGTTATTGGAGTCTGCCCATACAGGGCATGTGTGTAAGGCATAGTATTCTCTTTATGGGGTACATTTGCAGACTCTACATTTGTTGCAGGTGTCCAGTGGGGTACATGGCAAAAGGGACACTGTACACATTAGGCTACTGAGGGGAGGGTACAGGGTGACTATGTCCTTTTACTTTCTGGATAACACACAGTCAGGAGATGTAACACATCAAAGTACTTTCTGATGTCAGTGAAACTGTTGTGGTCAACAGACAACTGACTGTCAACCTGTGTTCCCCATTCTGTTATAACAATGTCACTGTTCAGTGGATTACCACCAATGTATTACTTCATGTGAGCCATGGTATTCCCAAAGGTAATGGCGGCACATCTCTTGGCATTGAAGTAATGTCCAGGGTTCTTACAACAGTCATAGGTGTCAGAGTAGCCTTTGTGCATGATGTAATCACATGATTTGGGAATGCCACTACCCACCTTACTGTTGTATGCAATCATTTTCTGCCAGAGTGCCTTTGTATTCTCCTGCACATCAGAAGGGTAGCTCCCAAACATGAGAGGAAATGGGTCCGTACCCTGAGTGACACCAGTCATGTTTGGTCATCGGTTTGACATGGATTCCACTGCAATCACACCATGGGTACTATCTGTGAGGCAGTTTGCAAGAGAACTACTAATATAGTGGTTGATGTCTAGCCAAGTGTGTTTGTGTATGATTCCTGGGTGGAGAGTGGTCTCGGAGTATTAGAAGGGTTGCCTATATTGTTAACTATTCCATACTGTCACATAGTCATTGCACATGGCACTACACATTTAGGACTGTAGATTGTTTACACTTACCTCTATGGTGTTTGACAACTGTTGGCCTTGTAATGTGGACTTTGGGGCATATACTAGATCATCAATATAATCATTTAGCAAAACCCACCCCAAAGGATCCTGTTATCACACAATCACAGCAACACCCACATAGGATACTGATGACAGACAGAGACACACACACACATACTTGCCAGTACTGAGTTTCAAACCCCTACCTATCTATGGATTGCTACTACAGTATTACGCATTTATCACATGTGCCACAGAACTTATAGAATGGATGTTGTCCCAAGGTAATTCTAAGGTGAGGGACATCACCAGTCTTTGTAAATAATGGCATTGGGTGATGTAGTGGATGAGAGATTTCATAAAACACTTTATCCTTCACACACATTTACATTTGCTAGGAGGGAATTTCAAACCTCCATTTGCTAGGAGGGAATTTCAAACCTCCATCTAACTATGGTTTCAGACCTTTATGTTAAGCATTTACCACATGCACCACTGAGCTGACGTGGTTTAATGTTGCCAATCGGTACTTCTAAGGTCAATGATATCTGCAGGACTGCTAAAGTATGGCACTGAGAAGTGTTCTGGGTGTAAATGGGGCCACAATCTTTAAGGTGCAAACACATATATGTAAATATATATACACTTGCCAGGAATGGGATTCAAACTCCTACCTATATAATTATTGCTACTAAACCCTAGATATCCGCATCCTGCCCCCACCCACCAATAAGGAAACCATGGCAAAATATTTCTTCAAAGCCAACTTCATGCTTCTTAAGACAGAGGTGGCAAACTTCATGACACCTATGCAGATGGACAACACAGTTACAACTGCTGAATCCTACACAAATGCACTCTATAAGCACTTACATGAGTGCATGGATCATGCTATCCCAATCAGAACCAAGATGCTATCCTTCAAAAAAGAGAAGACAATCTGGTGGTCCCCTGCCATAAACAAACTCTACAACAGAAGGAAGAAACTGATGCAAAAGAGAGTAAAATCCCATGAGTGGAGGAGCTCCCTGGTCAGCCTCAGTAAAAAGCTGAGATCCCTTATAAGATCCTCCAAAGCTAGCTATGAAAACAAATTCACCACTGATTCTAAGGGCAACCACAAAGCATTCTATAGCTATGTCAATAATCTCAATGGCAACACCCAGATCTAATCTGAGTTACAGCACAATGGCACAAAAATTACAGAACCAACTGATATTGCCAACATCCTGGCAGATAGGTTCAATGCTAACGTTACCCTCCTCTCACCCCCTAAAGGGCCCATATTTATACATGAAAAATGCAGAGTCCCTGTAATCACATCTATGTAGGTAAAAGCTGCACTCTTAAAACCAAAAACACAGCATCTGTGGGACTGGACAACATCCCAGGCTGCATTTTACATGAACTTCAGAATGAACTGGCTCCCCACCAAAGCACCATGTTCAATCATAGTCTCACATCAGGCTTTGTGCCCACTGAATGGTGCACAACAACAGTTATCCCACTCCACAAAAAGGGAGCCACCACTGATCCTGGGAACTATCACCCTATTAGCCTGAAGAGCCTGGTCTGCAAGGCCATGGAACATATCATCATGGAACTCATAAACAAAGACATTGGTAACCTCCAAACACTGGACCCTACCCAGTTCGGGTCATGCCTTCTGAACCTGATCAACTTCTTTGAGGCAGTCACCAAAGCCATAGATGAGGGTAAGGTAGTTCACACAGCCTATCTTGACCCCGCCAAGGCTTTTGACACCATCCCCCATTCTGGAATTATAGCTAAACTCACTAAACTAGGTATAAATCCCTACATCACAAGATGGGCTGCCCACTCTCACTGACAGAACCCACACTGTAAAAGGTGCAGACTCCAAATCTGACTTCAAACCAGTGACAAATGAAGTGCCACAGGGTTCAGTCCTGGGACCTCTCCTGTTTGGTATATACTTCTCTGAAGTACAGGCTAACACAGAAGGCCTCTGGCTAATGAAGTTCACAGATGACTGCAAACTAGGAGCCATAGTCGAGTCACTCAAATGATGTGGACATCCTACAGTACGGCTTCACTGAGACAGATGCCTGATGTCAGAGGCATGGCCTCAAGCTCAATGCCAAAAAGTGCATGGTCATCCCCTTTGGTAAAAACATTGTGCCCAAGAACTGCCACATAAACTGCAGTTGACTTAATGCTGAATGTGTGACAAGAGACTTTGGGACCCAGGTGGACAGTAGTCTCTCCTTTAATAATCACATCACCACAGTAGTCAGGAAATCCTTCTATGTGGCACACCTCATCACAAAAGGGTTCTCATCCAGGAAAAAAATAGGTCATTGTTCCCCTCTACTCTGCACTGATTAGACCCATTATAGAGTACAACGCCCCTTTTGGAATGTACCTCACAAGACATCTGCAGCAGCTGGAAAGGCCACATAAGTATCTCACAAAGAGGATTACTTGCCTCAAACAGATGCCCTACACTGACCATCTCAAAAAACTCCAGCTTTACTCTGTAGCATATCGCCTACTCCGAGGAGATCTATGCCTAACATATAAAGCTATGTTAAACCCAGAGCTGTTGGACATGTTACAACTTAAGAAATCCCAATCCCTCAAGATACATGCTCTAGGAACCTAAACCTTGTCACCACAATAAACAGGACATGCTAGAGGGATAGATTCCTGTCCCAGAGATGTTTTATACTCTGGAACAAGCTACCTATCTATTTCAAGCAAAGTTCCTCATTAGCACTCTTCAAGAAAAATCTTGATGAGTGGATGGGAAATAGGAAATACACCCCGGGGATCACTTCTGTGGCTTTGCTTGACAGGGCTACAGGAAATTAACTTTCTTGGGTGGCATATGCCAGGGAACCTTGTTGGCTAGGCTTACTTAGGCCCTTGAGCCGATAGCCTAGTACCTTCTTATGAACCTATGAACATTGTTATGCCTTTATCACATGCATTATGGAGCTTACAGATAGAACAGCATCCAAACATACCTGTAAGGTGAGTGACATCAGCAGCCATTGTAAAGTAGTACACCTTAAAATGTACTGGCTGTGTATGGATGCAAAATGCTTCAATATACACATACACTTTTACAATTGCCAGAACTGAGATTAGAACCCTTACATAAGTAGTGTTTGGCACTACAGCATCACACAGTTATAGCAAGAAACACAGAGTTTATATTCTGGAGAGCTGTCCAAAGGTATCTTTGAAGGTGAGTGACATCAGCAGCAGTGCTAAAGGTGGGGTAAAGGAAGTGTAGTGAGTGTGAATGGCCTCAAAATCATGTTTCCACAAAGACACACACACTCACACACACACATACATTGTCACAGTTTTCAGGAAAGGCATTAGAACTATTATCCAACTAGTTTGTTATACTACAGTATCATGCAGGTATCATGAGTGCCACAGAGATTATATGTTAAAGAACCATCCAAAGGTATCTTTGAATGTGAGTGATATCAGCAGCAGTGCTAAAGGAGGGGTAAGGAAAGTGCTGTGAGGGTGAATGGCCTCAAAATCATGTCTCAACAAAGACACACACACTATCTCACACAAACACACACATTTTCACAGTTGTCAGGACCGGGATTAAAACTCCTATCTAATTAGTTTGTTATACAATAGTACTACAGAATTATACAGAGTGCCACAGAGCTTATAGGGCTGTAAATTGCCCAACAGGTTATTTCAAGATGACTGACATCAGCAGGGGTGTTAAAGTAGGGCAATGGGAAGTGTAATGAGTGTGAATGGCCTCAAAATCATTCAACTAGAAACACACACATCTTTACAATTGCAGGACTGGGATTAGAACTCATACCTAATTAACTTGCCATCCTACAGTATCACACAGTTATCACAAGTGCCACAGAGCTTATAGGGCTGCAAGCTGCCCAAAGGGTTATTTCAAGGTGACTGACATCAGCAGGGGTGCTAAAGCAGGGCAATTGGAAGTACAATGAGTGTGAATGGCTTCAAAACATTTCATCCAGAAATGCACACACATTTTCATAATTGCCAGGACCGAGATTAGAACTCCTACCTAACTAGTTTACTACACTATAGTATTACACAGTTATCACAAGTGCGGCAGAGATTATTGGGCTCCAAGCTGCCCAAAGGGTTATTTCAAGGTGGCTCACATCAGCAGGAGTGCTAAAGTAGGGCAATGGGAAGTGTAATGAGTGTGAATGGCCTCAAACTCATTCATCTAGACACATACACATACACACACACACACACACACACACACACACACACACACACACACACACAACTTTACATTTGACAGGACTGAGATGACAAATGCTCCATGAATACTTATTTCTACTATACCACTGAGACTGTAGGGCTGATGGCTAACAAAAGGGACTTCTACAGTGAATGACATCAGCACATCAAGTGATATAGGCCAATGGGATGTGTACTGGGTGGGAAAGGCCTCATAATTGAATTATCTCTGTTGCTGTCTGTCTCTCTCTTCCCCACATCTGTGTGTGTGTGTGTACGTTTGACATATTATATTATGTTGGCCTTAGATATGTGTGAGTAGTCTTATCCAGTGTGTGTGTGTGTGTGTGTGTGTGTGTGTGTGTGTGTGTGTGTGTGTGTGTGTGTGTGTGTGTGTGTGTGTGTGTGTGTGTAGTATAAATGGTGTACAATTTGGTGTGTGTGCACAGACATCTGCGAATAACAGATATCTGTAGTCCACTGTGTTGTCAGACATGGGCTTCATTTCTGTAAGTGTAGGAGATGCCCAGTATGACCTTCTATACTGAGTGTGTGAATCCATTCCAGGGAGGGTTGTACTCCAGTAAAGGGTTTTGTGTGCAACAGCTATACCTAGCAACCTGTTTCTGCAGGTTATCTGTAGATGATTGCCAATATGGAGACACAATGGATGTAACATACGGGAAATACTGCAACTATTGCTGTCTGTGCTGTTTGTGTAACATGGTTTGTTGTAGCATAGATTTTCTGACACATGTACTGTATTACACTGTGGTGTATCATGTCATCAACTAATGACAGATATCATTCTTTACTCACAGTTATTTACCAGGGAAATACAAGATGAATGAAGCTGAGACCAATATTCTGAGGCATAGACTACACATTCTGGCACACGTGCCATTGTGGAGGGGTAGCTACAGACAATAGACTGCAGGTTCTGTGTAAATGGTCCAGCATCTTGGTAGTATGTTGGCTGGGGATCCACTTCTTGTGCTTTTCTCAACTTAACGGGAATGGCCATACCCTTTTGGGGCCATACCGCTCAGCTGTACAAATACACCCAGATTATCCAGAGGCAGGAGTCATGTCTGGTCAGTTTATGTTCACATTGTGGTTTACAAGCAGTTTTGTGGCTATTCATTCATAGGTTTGCAGTCAAGGGTTAGTATGGGCAGATATTAGAGTTTCATACTTCACACACTCCATGACATCTATGCTTCTATACCCCCCTCTGTTATTCTCTCCTCTTCCTAACATTATGAAAGCAATATTTTAGCGGTACCCCTATAGTTGGGTCTTTATCCCAGTTGTATTTATGGCCTGGTCCACAGTTCTCGCAGTAGGACATGGGGAGGTGTGCTACTGACATTTGTTAGCATGGCCTTGCATTTGTTTTCTGTTTACTGTGTTAGTTTGTTAGTTAGGACCCCATGACATCCCATACACTGGCACTATGGGTGAAGCATGGGCCTTTGCCAGAGGACTGTAGGCCTTTTGAGAGTGCTGCAGGCCATCTGTAGCAGGCCAGTGCATTCTGTCAATCATACGTTTCCAAGATGCATGCCAGTGGATTACCCTGGGGTGACAGTGGTAAGTGTTTGAGGTGTTACTGTCAATCCTTCCTGTTCATACTGATCCACTAGCCTGGATGTGGGCAGGTTGCTGCTTACAGCTAGAGACACACCTGCATGTGACACCGATTCAGCATGCAGCATCATGTATGTATTCCCATAAAGAGATGGGGGTCATGCTGTACTCATTCTCTTCAGCAAGGATATGACCCATGATAAACCTGTGGTTGATGGTGGGGTGAGCTGAGTGCATGTGTGATATGGGAGCTACTGGCACCTGACTTACAGATGTACCTGGAACATTCCCCATATGCTGCCTTGTGTGTGGGCATGGCAGCCTGTCATTACTTTATAACTGTGCCTTTTGTGGTCTACCAGTGATTGGCCAGACTACCAGTATTCCATACTAGAGGGACAACTAATGTGATGCTAACCTCTATGTATAACTCCAAAGCTGTGTGCAGTTGACAGTTATTTTATATGCACTCTGTGTAGTGTACTTCCACCTGTGTACTGTTTCTATGTCTGAGCCCCCATTCATGGCGTGTCCAACTTCTGACAGTGACAGACATTGACATCTGGACAGTGAGCATGTACAACTGCTGACATGGGTGTAGCTGAGAAGTAGTGATTTTGGTACTGCAGTTGTTGAAACATGGCCCTGTTGACCACAGTTCTGTACCTAGGACACTGAGACACAACCATCCAGACCTACATGCTGACTGCTTCCAGACAATAATAAACACACAACAAACTTACCACACTGACCCCTGCATATTGTACACATGCCACAATCTATCATGTAAATTGGGACAGCTCTAGCAATCTGTGTTCCAGTGATATTACTCCTCACACTTACATGTTGCTGCATTTCTACATGGGATTGTGGGGAGGGGGGTGCACACCTCAAGACTTTAAACATTTCCAATGATGGTACTGGTAATTCAGCTACTCTGTTGGCTTCAATTTCATATTGTATTGTGACATATCATGCAGAAAAGAAGCATATCAGTAGAGTACACATGTTAGATTTTGATGGCATAAATTTCAGTTTCAGACTTCTTACCCTTCAGAACTAAAATGCCACTGCCAGACCTGTTGTAATATGTCTGCGTGGGTCTGGAGGGGGGGTGTTCACCATTGCCATCATTTGGGGGCCTTAGCCCAGCCATTCTTTATGGTCATCTATACCTGTCCTGCTGGGTGAGGCTGGTGGTGGATATGTGACTCTCATTGACATCCATGTGTGTTACCTATGGACACCCACAGTTATTTGGGCCACCACATGTACTACAGTGGGAGTTGTCTCCTTTTATAGTACTGTCTAGTATGTTGACACCAGTATTTGCTATGGATTTCCTGCTATCCCACATAGCTGTCTGCTGCTATCCCATTCATCCACCCAATTCCCTTGCATGCTTGCAACCATACCATACATACAACTCTCAAACATACTACTCCATTCACTAATTGATAGGAAGGGTGACTTTCCTTGATGGTGGGCCAGTACTGAGGATAGTGCTGGAGGGCTGACTATGTTGGATGCACTCAGTACACTCCCTATACATGGTAAAGCACTGTATTGTCATGTTTGGCATACATTTTACTGTGTGAGTCAGAGAACGCTATCAGTCCCTGGGTCCATACAGTGTCAGTGTGTGTGCTATGGGTTGCCTCTTTGCCAAGGCCAGGGCATACTGGGCATGCCTCTGTCTGCCTACAGGGTAGTCTGTGAATGTTCCTCCTCTGAGTCCCTCAGCACCTGTGGAGGCCTTGGCAATGGTGGGGGCTGTGTGCCCCTTCCCCATTTTGTTCCTGCTGCAGCTGTTTCCACAGGATCATATTGTGTAGCATTGCACATACTATGACCACGTGCGCACATGTGGCAGGAGTTTACAGCAAGACTCCACTGGATATGTCAAGGCAGCAAAACCATAACTTGAGCATCCCAAACACACACTCTACAATGATCCTGGTTTGAGTGTGTGCCTCATTATGGCGTTCTTGTCTGGGTGTGTGCGCATTTCTGATGGGTGTCATCATCCATGGCTTCAGTGCATAGCCAGCATCCCCCACTAAATGGCCATATGGGATGTCCCCCTGGGCAAACCACTGATACAGCTGTGAGAAATGCCTGATGTGGGAGTAGTGATAGTTTCCAGGGCAGCCAGCACACACATTCATGATAATGCCATGGGCATTGCACACAACCTGGTAGTTGATGGAGTGGAACCCCTTGCAGTTTATGTAGACCCTACCCTAGTCACCAGGTGGTGCTTTGATGTCAATGTGCATGCAGTCTATGGCACCAAGTACCTCTGGGTAGTCTGCTACACGGTGGAGGAGAGATGCATATTGTGGGTCCTCTCCTCATGGGTGGTGGGGAATTTAATGTGCTCCTCGGCATGTGGTCACATGGCATCCAGGGACTGGTGGATTATCCTGGATGCAGAAGCCTGTGAGACCCCCATGATATCTCCAGTTGGCCTTTAGAAAGTACCTGTAAGTAGTATTCTTAGAGCTACACATACCTTGGTATCCACTGGGATGGGTTCCCCTCTGTTCTGGATATGAGGTGAGGCCGGAACAGCTCTACAATTTGCTGCAGTATGTCCCTATCTACCTTGTAGCACTCTACTATCTCCAGATCATGTAGCCCCAGGTAGGTTACCCTAAACCTGAACACTCTTTTCCTCCTCCTCATAAGTCTGGGCGTTTATCAGCATTGTCTTCTTCACCACCCTCAGCCTCTTGCACATGCTGATGTATGAGAGCGACAACAGCCCCTAACATTTTGTTAGTTGTGTCGGGTAAAATTTCCTCATCTGTGTACACTGGTGGTGTAGATTTTGTGGGAAAAACCAGACTGAAAGGTGTCTGCATTGTTTATAGTGGTGTGCTGCAGATGCTGCCTGTGTGATTCGCTAAGTATGATACGTTGCGCCTGCCAGCTCTATTACTTGTATTTCAGTGCCTCTATTCTGCTATTTCCCTTTTTTTTGGTCCACTTGTCATTTGCTGAATTTTTAAAAATTTTTGTTATTAAATCCTGTGCACACCACGCAAACCCATTTACATAAGGTAAACAAAGTTATACAGCCTCAGACACAACCCCTTGCTTACATATAGAGTGCTGCTATTTCTTTTTTTTTTTTTTTTGTTTAAGTCCCAGTGTGTCACGCAAACCTGTTTAGCTATGTTAGCAGATATGTTCCTTACTGGACATGAACACGCTCTTCATTTCATAGTGTAAGATATTACAGCCTCAAACACACACCCTTGCTTAGCTGTGCTTACCTAAGCATATACCCAGCCAACAGAGCTCCAATGTGTTTACAGCAAGCATTACACACCCCCTTTTCATGTTAGTTGCTCCTTCTGCCAACACAATCATGTTCTAGCACCTACACAGTTAGGTGCAGGTTTTGGACTTAGAATATTTTGTGATTCAGTAAACTTATCCTCATCTGCATACCCCACTGCCTTAGCCCATAGATACTGCACTGACACGGAGCCTTTCCCCTTGACAACCACTGTCCCCTGGTATTGTTTTGATTCTGCATGTCATAGACTATAATGTCAAAATGCAGATTTTTTTAAACTTGAGTTTTCACATTTTTTCAGCACTATTGGGTTTGCGCTCCACTGCGCTATGCTTAAATGGCCGAGATCGCCCACAAAAAAGTTATTTTATATTAAAATTTAACATTTATTCATGCCAATGGCCATATATTTGGCCATTGGCATGCCTAGAGATGTGAATACATGTTTTTATTTGTGCTGCCATGCCTCCATTTAATTTTTGCAGAAATGTGTTCAGTTAGTAACTGAATACATTTCTGCAGTGACACTCTTCCGGCATGGAGACCTGGCAGCTTCCTGAATTGCTAATTCACCTCATTTGCATGTTTTTCACCAGCAAATGAGGTGATTAGCGTGCCACATGGTCTTCCGTGCAGGAACAGTGTAGACAGGCTCGTGCATGTCGGATCAGCTGTTTGGTGAATCGCTCAGCAGCTGAACTCTGTGCAGGAGCTGCTACACTGTTCCTTCTCAGAGTTTTAGTGTTCGGGAATCTTGGGGTCAGTTTTTTTGTCTGTGTGCTGTGTCTTCTAACTCACCAGTTTAGAAGTCTCATACTCAGCTAGCCATTTCTTCATTTCTTTCCCTGATTTTTTGCATCTTTATAATTTCATTTGAATAGCTAGTTAAAGCTTCTTGTATTTGTTCCAGCCTTTTATTATTTGAGTTGTTATACTCCTTCAATGGTTTATTTATTATAATAAGTTCTGAGTATATTTTATTTATTTTCTCCTCTAAATTACTGGAAGCCATCTCCCTTTCCAAAGCTGAAGCTTGAACCCCTTTTAGATGAACAGTTACATTACTCTTCTTAGTCACTGTTTTATGTTTGCCTTTTCTAGTTGATTTTCTTTCAAGTTCTCTAAGTTTCTTCTTTGCTGGCTTCTGGGTACTGTACTTTTTAGTCAGTAACTGAATTTTAGTAAAGCTGCCAGAATTAGTAACTCTTATTTCTCAGTTTCTTTTTTTACACTAGGAGAACTGAAATTAGACTATTTATCAAAGTGCAGCAATCTTGGACCTATGATGAGGTTAGATGTTGACCAGAAAGTACAAGTCATAAATATGTTCATTGTCCCACTATATGCTGGACAGGTTCTTATTTATGATCCATTCAGCAAGTGATGGAGAGTATTAGAAGGGAAAATGAAAAACAATATTTGGGGGAGTAGAAGAGTAAGGGCTTGCTGGTGCAAAATAATTTTGCCAGTAGAACAGATATGACTAGCTATGGCCCACAAAGCACAGATAAGATTAATATATAATTTTCAGAATACTGACTGCAACTCAAGTATTGTAAGAACTAATCTAACACATGAATGGAGAAAGGAGATTCTGCTGATGGTGATGACTGCAATTAGAGATAAAGACAATAGGCAAGAGGGGGATGGATTTTACTGGAGAAAACTGACAA
Source organism: Protopterus annectens (assembly GCF_019279795.1). Classification (NCBI taxonomy): domain Eukaryota; kingdom Metazoa; phylum Chordata; order Ceratodontiformes; family Protopteridae; genus Protopterus; species Protopterus annectens. The sequence goes on from NC_056732.1 coordinate 1,619,577,016, forward strand.
AGGAACCAAGGTATTGGAAGCAAATAATTAGAGAGGGAAAGGTAATAGAATGGGAAGAGGCCACTAATTTATTTCGACTGCAAGCTAGAGGTTGCTTTTCCTATCAAGGATTGATATCAGAGTATAAACAAAGAGAGAGAAATAGGGGGATCTTAAGTGATAGACCAGCACTGGTAGAGTTTTTTAGTAGAATTTAGAACAGAAGCTGCTGTAAAAAAACTTGATGCTGATGGACCTCCTGCATATCCGCAAAACAAACAGCACCAGAATTACCTGTTCTAAAGGCATAAACCTTGCCTGTGATATAAATAGAGACTACCCTGTCGAAGGAACAGGATTCTCATCCATGTGATGCAGAGTTCCTCCCTAACCCAATTGAAGTACAACTTAGACAATTGGATGGGAAACTGGAAATTCATCCCTGGTTTGGCACCTATGTCTCTAATGGACACAGGCAACATGTAAATGGTTCATCTCCCAGGCCCCTGCTTACACTTATCATGGGTATCAGAACTTGTCAGAGATTTGGGATGCATGACTAGGCTTAAACAGGTCCTTGTATTAGCCTAGTAAACACCTATGAAAAGGGGATAATTAGTAGTGGATAAGCAATTCACAAAAAAAACAATGGGGGATATATGTATGACTTCCAAATATGCAACAGAGTCTAGAAGATTTCGGATCTTTGCTTGGAAGTGTTTGTATAGGTATTTTTATACACCAGGAAGGCTCCAAAGAATTTTTCTTCAGGTAGATAACAAATGTTGAAGGAATGATGGGGAACAAAGAGAAAATTGGGACCATATAATTTGGGAGTGTAATTTGTTGGCCAACTTTAAAAATTCCCTCTGTACTGCTCTATCAGAAAAACTGGGTGAGCAGATTGGTATAACTAAAGAAGTGATTTTCTTGAGCTATGATATAGAATCAGAATTGTCTAGATGTAGTAAGGCCTTGCTGAGTCTACTTATGGTGGCTGCCAAAAAAACGATTATTAGAAAATGGAAATCAAAATCTGAACCAATTGTACCAGAAGAGATGAATATAGTAACAGAGACAAACAACTGGATATGGGATCTTTAGAAAAGGGTAAGATCAAATTACACAGAAAAAAATGGGAATCACTGGAACAATACATGCAGAATAATGTTTTGTAGGAGGAATGAGGTTTAAAAGAGAGCAGGATCTGAATGCATTATGTAATGTTTGACTGACAATGACTGGATGGATTATAAGTGATATATAATGTTTGCAATTAAAAATATATCAGTATGGTCTGTTTACATTTATTTACATGTATGATTGTCTAGGTCATAAGTGACAATTTAAAAAAATCTTTTCTGATTAAAAAGAATAATGCCTCCAACCCAAAGAGGAAAACCTTCATTTTTACCCAAGAGGGTCACAAAATTGTTTTGGCAAAATACAATATATTGTTCTTAGCATTAACAAGGCAAAATAATTGTAGTTAGTGTGCTAGTCTATATGGTGCATGCGAATATGTTATAGCTATATCTATACATCTATGCATATATATATATATATATATATATATTGTGCATGTATATTATATATTGTATATATCTATATATATATATATATATATATATATATATATATATATATATATATATATATAAAATGTATATATGATATATATATATATATATATATATATATATATATATTTATAGGTTCATAGGTTGGTACTATGCTATCAGCCATAGGGCCTATATAAGCCTAGCCATAACAATTCCCTGGCTATTTCTTCCCACACTGTTTACTTCCCTGGACCCCTGTCTAGCAGGGTGACTGACGTGATTCCCTGGGGTGAATTTCCTTTCTCCCATCCAATCTTCAAGGTTCCTTTTGAAGAGGGCCAAAGAGGCACTCTGCTTGACATGTATGGGCAATCTATTCCAGAGTCTGGGGAGTCCCTGGGTCAGGAACCTATCCCTCCAGCATGTTTTGTTTATTGTGATGACAAGGTTTAGATCCCTGGAGCGTGTGGCTCTGAGGGATTGGGATTTAGTGTAGCATGTCCAACAGCTCTGGGTTTGACATGGCCTTGTATGTTAAGCAGAGATTGCATCTGAGTAGACGATATGCGACAGAGTATAGCTGGAGTTTTTTAAGGTGGTCAGCATAGGGCATCTGCTTTAGACCTGTGATTCTTTAATGAGGTATTTCTGTGGCCTTTCCAGTTGTTGCAGATGTCTTGAGAGGTACATACCAAACGGGGTGTTGTATTCTATAATGGGTCTAATGAGGGATGAGTACAGTGGGAAAATGATCTCCTTCTTTCTGGATGAAAAGCCCTTAGTGATGAGGTGTGCCACATAGAAGGATTTCCTGACTGTTGTGGCGATGTGGTTATCAAAGGTAAGACCACTGTCCACCTGTGTCCCTAAGTCTCTTATCACACTTTCGGTGTTTAGTGTACTGCCACCTATATGGTAATACATGGATACATGTTTTTTCCTAAAGGGGATAACTATACATTTCTTGGCATTGAGCTTGAGCCCATGGCTCTGGCACCAAGCATCTGTTTCTGTAAGGCCCTTTTGTAAAATATCCACGTAATTTGGGGATTCAATAATGGCTCCCAGTTTGCAGTCATCTGCGAACTTTGTTAGCCAGAGTCCCTTAGTGTTGGCCTGTACTTCAGAGAAGTAGATGCCAAACAAGAGCAGTCCCAGGACTGAACCCTAAGGTACTCCACTTGTCACTTGTCTGGAGCTGGATTTGGAGTCGGCTACTTTTACAATGTGGGTTCTATCAGTAAGCCAGTTAGCAACCCATTGGGTGATGTAGGGATTAATGCCCAGCTTAGTAAGTTTATCTATGATTCCACAGTGGGGGATGGTGTCAAAGGCCTTGGCAAGGTCTAGATAGGCTGTGTGTACCACCTTACCCTTGTCCATGGCTCTGGAGACTGATTTGAAGAAGTCAGTCAGGTTCAGGAGACAAGATTGTCCCTTCATGAACCCAAACTGGGTGGGGTCCAGTGTTTGAAGGTTGCCAATGTCTTTATTTATAAGTTCCGTGATAATACGCTCCATGGCCTTGCAGATAAGGCTTGTCAGACTGATGGGACAGTAGTTTCCAGGATCCAAGGTAGATCCCCCCCTTGTGGAGTGAGATAACTGTAGCTCTGTGCCACTCAGTAGGCATGAAACCTGAGTTGAGGCTATGATTAAATATGATACTTAAGCGAGGTGCCAGTTCATATTGTAGTTCATGTAGTACACAGCTCGGGATGTCATCTGGTCCCATGGATGCTGTATTCTTAGCTTTGGAGAGTGCGTTTTTTACCTGTGTGGCCATTATACCAGAATCTGGCAATCTTCTATTGAGATGGGCCATCTAGGGGGTGAGAGGAAGGTGAAGTTGGCACTGAATCAATCTGCCAGGATATTGGCAATATCCTTGGGATCAGTATATTTAATGCTATTCTGTTTTAGCTCAGAGCAGATCTGAGCATTGCCATTTAGATTCTTGACATAGTTATAGAATGCCTTGTGGTTGTCTTTGGAATCTTTGGCAATTTTATTTTCGTAACTAACTTTGTAGGATTTTATGAGGGATCTCAGTTTCTTACTGAGGCTGGTAAGGGAGTTTTTTGCATCCTGGGATTTTCCTGTTTTCTGCAACAGTTTCTTCCTTTTGTTGTAAAGTTTGTTTATGGCAGGGGACAACCAGGTTGGCTTCCTTTTTTTGGATGAGAGCATTTTGGTTCTATTTGGGATGGCACGATTCATGCATAAGTGGATGTGCTTGTACAGTGCCTTATTGTAGGATTCAGCAGTTGAACTTTCAGTTCCCGTCTGCATGGGTGTCATGAAGTTTGTTACTTTTGACTTGAGTAGCATGAAGTTGGCTTTGGAGAAGTTTTTTATGGAGGTTTCCTTTCTGGGGTGTGGGGGTGGGATGTGAATGTTAAGGGTGATTAGCTTATGGTCAGACCTCACTAACGAGGGGGTGAACATAGGTGTGGAGCATCAATTTCCCATGTTGGTAATGACCAGGTCTAGGATATTGGAAGCCTCAGTGGGACTATGGATTAGTTGATCCAGGGCACTGGAATTTATGAATTTCAAGAACCGTTGGGCAAAGGTGTTGTTACATGAGTATTTTCCCAGTTAATGGCAGGGTAGTTAAAATCACCCAGTATTAGGTAGTTTGGTTCTGTCTTAAAATATTTTCCAGTATGTTTCGAAAGGTGTAGTGAGAATCTTGGGGTATGGTGGGGGATCTGTAGCAAGCTACAATTTGGATTGCAGTCTTACCTAGTGTTAGTTGCACCTGGAGAATTTCAGACGCATTGTATTGGGCAACTAGCCTGGTGGTGTGAATATCCTTGGTGAATATTGACAGTCCTCCACCTTTAGTGTTTCGGTCCTGGTTTGGTGGCCGAAAAGTGTGGTAAGAGTTGTAGCCTGGTATTGCAGAGGTGCTCTCTGGAGCCTTGAACCATGTCTCAGTTACTGCACAGATATCGATGTTCTCCATTTTTAGGAGTGCCTCAAGAGAGTGCATTTTGAGGTTTAGACTTCTAGCATTGAGTAGCATTACCTTCAGATTTTGCATGCTTGTACCTCTTATGGTGGTGGTTTTGTCCTTTGAACTTTGCCTAAAAAAGGCACTATAGGGGTGGCAAGAGCCTTAGCCAGTAACTGGAATCCCAGGGGCGCCAGGTGCAGACCATCTCTGGCAAAGCATCGTGGTCTGTCAATCATATCATCCCAGGCAGACAGATACTGGATCCCCTTTGAATGACACCAGAAGCTTAGCCAATTGTTGAAGTCAATCATTTTGTCCTTATATTGTGGTATCATTCTGGGCGAAGGCAGGATGCTACTCAGGGCTAGAGTCATACCTGCCTGAGCCACATGATTCGAGAGCTCTTCCATGTCTCTTTTCATGTAGTACAGGGACTATATATATATATATATATATATATATATATATATATATATATATATATATATATATAATATATATATATTATGTATATATAATGTGGGAGTGACGGATGCATTTAAGGTGGAGGTGGGATTACATCAAGGATCAACTCTGAGCCCTTTCTTATTTGCAATTGTGATGGACAGGTTGACAGACGAGATTAGACAGGAGTCCCCTTGATAATGTTTGCAGATGACATTGTGATCTGTAGTGAGAGTAGGGAACAGGTGGAAGAGACCCTGGAGAGATGGAGATATGCTCTAGAGAGAAGAGGAATGAAGGTCAGCAGGACTAAGACAGAATATATGTGTGTGAATGAGAGGGAGGATAGAGGAATTGTGAGGATGCAAGGAGTAGAGGTGGCAAAGGTGGAGGAGTTTAAATACTTGGCATCAATAATTCACAGTAATGGTGAGTGTGGAAGAGAGGTGAAGAAGAGAGTACAGGCAGGATGGAGTGGGTGGAGAAGAGTGTCAGGAGTGATTTGTGACAGACGAGTACCAGTAAGAGTGAAAGGGAAGGTCTACAAGAGGGTAGTGAGACCAGCTATGTTATATGAGTTGGAGACAGTGGCACTGACAAAAAGGCAGAAGTTAGAGCTGGATGTGGCAGAGTTTAAAGATGTTAAGATTTCCACTGGGTGTGACGAGGGTGGACAGGATTAGGAATAAGTATATTAGAGGGTCAGCCCAGGTTGCAAGGTTTGGAGACAAATTCAGAGAGGCAAGGTTACATTGGTTTGGGCACGTGCTGAGCAGGGATTCTGAGTATATTGGGAAAAAGATGCTAAGGATGATGCTACCAGGTAACAGGAAAAGAGAAAGGCCTAAGATAAGGTTTATGAATGTGGTGAGAGAGGACATGCAGGTGGTTGGTGTGATAGAGCAAGATGCAGAAGACAGGAAGAAATGGAAACAGATGATCCGCTGTGGCGACCCCTAATGGGAACAGCTGAAAGAAGATGATGATGATGATATATATATATATATATATATATATATATATATATATATATATAAATATATATATATATATATATATATATATATGTGTGTGTGTGTGTGTGTGTGTGTGTGTGTGTGTGTGTGTGTATACGGTCCCTATTAATTATTCAAATGTTTTAAAGTTCGAATGTGATATGGTCGACACCATATGATCGAACATTAAAAAGTTCGAAGGTGAAAAGCAACGGCTCCGTACGGCACAGACTGGGAACATTTCTCTTTTCTGCACTGAAGTACGATCTCAGAGTTGGTATATTTAAGTGGGGTGGGTGGGGCGTGCAGGGGGGCTTGCCCCCCCTGTTCAGAGCGTTAAGGTAAGTTTTTGTTTTTTTTTTGTTAATTTTTTATTATACTTTTGATGTTTCAAACTTCGCTCATATGTTGTCGACCACATGAGGTTCAAAGTTTTGAAACTTTGAATATATAATATAGACCCTGTTTATATATATATATATATATATATATATATATAGGATTACTTAAAATTATCTAAAATGGCGTAAAACTAACAGGTCAAATTTTAACAGTAGAAGATCTAAGTGGGCAAAAATCTAAACAAAATATTGACAAAATTGAAATTATACTAGGGTGGTTTGAGCATAGCTAGATTTTTGTCAGTATTTTATGGTGTCATAAAAGGGCTCACCATGAGATGGAAGTTGAAAGATCATCCCTCAGATGCGTGACCAGTCTATGCATGAATAGTCTATTCTTGCACGGACTGTTCCATGTAGGAATACAGCAGCAGCGCTCCCTACATATTAATGAGGATGCACTGCTGTATTCTTACACCTACATGATCTGTGTATGAGTGCAGTGGGCATGTATAAGTCCTGCACAGACAATTAAGCACACCCCCTGCGCTCAGAAAGTGCCGTACAGCACTTTAAAACAAGGAAGTAGCATAATATTAGAGCCTGGCTCTAATATTATGCATTATTTCAGTGGCCATGCAGACTGAAATGTAAATTTGAGCATGTCAGTGTCTGTGGACACTGAAATAACCAAAAAAAAAAAAAAAAAAAAAAAAAGCACACAATCCCTAAGAAGTAGCCCTCGCAGTACATGACTGTCCCCGGAATGGCCAGATCCCTGCCCCACATGCCTGCAACCTGCTGATAAATATATGTAATAATTTAATATTTATTTTTATTTATTTTTTTTTTACAATAAAAAAGAAAGTTTAAGCACAATGCAGTGGGTTTGTGCTCCACTCTGCTTTGTTCAGCCCAGCTTAAATGCTGTTTGAGAGTCAAATCGAATTCTGAAAGAGAAATTCTTATTGCTAATGTAGTGCAGTGGTTATAGCACCAGTTTAGTGTGCAAACCATGCATGGTTCGAATTCCAGCTCTCACTAAAATTTTATGTGTGGAAGCAGTTGTAAATTATTTTTTATGAATTGGAATGATATTTGTAAGTCATATATCTCATGTATGGTAGTGTAGGGCTGGGAAAATGCCATATGGAAATGTAAACACATTTTTCAATTTGTTTTTAAATAATTGCTTGCGGCCAGCTAAGACTGCCACAGCTCTGCTAAAACTAGCTAAGGATTGCTTAAGCATGAAAATATAAGCAATCCTTAGCAAACGTAACCTTTGCTTAGCTGGTTTAAGCCTTGCTAAGAGGATTTGTGCAGAGCTAAGCATAGCTTAGCATAATTGAAAATCAGCCAATCACTGAAAAGTGTGGAAAAATGGCTTTATTTAAACCACACAGGCAGGAATGTAGCCATATCTCTTTGAGTCTGATTAGGGCAGCAACAATGTCAGGTGTAGGAGAGGATGTTCACTTCCAGGAGCAATGCTGGAGCATCCAGGAGTCCAGGTTCATGGTTGGACTCCTTATCAAAGACCATGAAGCTAGACTGCTGTAGGGCCAGTAACAGTGCTCCCAGTACAAAGCAGAGGTCTGGGATCATCTGGCACATGATCTCCCTAGTGCCACTGGCATTCCCCGAACTGGTGAGCAGGTGCATCATCACTATAACGACCTAAAGCATAAGAGGGGTGAGCTCTTGGTTCAGTGCATATAAGAGGCATGAGCAGAGGAGGTCCCAGAAGTTGTAAGTATCCAGTCTGTGTATTTGTAAATAATTACTTAAAAATTGTATATGTTACTCTACAGGTGTGCTTAATGTGTGTTCTTTCTCCATACAGCTGCCACTGATAGGGCCGCGAACATTGATGCCTATGCACAGCACTTGGTCCGACTGCTCCAAGAGTATGGTGAGTCAGAAATATTCATAATATCTGCTGTAATAAATCAGAAATAGTAAAGGTAGTACTGCCTGTATATATTATTGTGCTCTAACTGTACTGAATAAATGCATGTGTCAGGCTGCCAGGGTTAGAATTCAGTAGTGCCAGGTGCTGTGTAATACAGAGTTTTCTAGCAAACAAGATACAATTGAGGAGAGGAAGAGTAGGGTATGTATTAGGCTCTGTGAAAGAACCTGGCTTAGAAACTGCTGTGTCAGGGCTACTGTAGCAGTTACAAATGAGAAACAGTCATCCTGTGCAGATCATGCACTACTAACTGTGGATTTCTAAGTTATAGAAAGTGTTGTTATGTCAAAAATAATAAAGCTGACTACCACAAACTGTTGTCTTTCATTTGTCTTGCATCTGAAAAGTACAATTGTGCAGCTGCTGCAGCATGCAGCAACTGAGGTGAAGCAATGTAGCACTGTTCGTCTGCATAGTTCAGAATGTAGATCTGAAATAACTGAGAAAATGCAAAAGTAAATATTTTCTTCAGTAATGTATTGTACTGTGTTCCTGCTAGCATTGCCTTGTGTTAACCTTTGCATTTCGTCTGTATGTAGTCCTGAATGTACAGGAAAGTGTGAGACACTAACAGGTGCAAACTGCTAAAGCAGAGTGTGTTGACTTGATTCTAAATTGAAGTATGTGTTATTAAAATGTCTAAATGTCTAGTTTTAATAATCTGCTCATATTGTGTAAACAGTAACATCAACAGTTTTTTGTTCAGAATTTTGTTGCAGTTATTATGGAAAACAAATAAAAAGACATTTGATAAAAAAGTAGAGTGTGTAGAAAAGTATGTTCTTGACAGAAATAACTCAAGTAACAAACACCCCTTCCCCAATATCTCAGTCTGACAAGGACTATGTCTGTAGTTCCCTTTTGCACACACACACCACAGTTTGAAGCTGGGGACTTCTACTAACATATCTTTCTAGTTCTACAGATGTAAACTTGAATATTGGTAGAAACACTAATCTATTGTGAACAGATATTTTTCCCAGAGGTAAAGAAATATTTGCAGAAACAGTATGATGGGTATATCTATGAAATGTGTACAAATGTTCTGTTGAGCAGCCCCAGTCCCACAAATAGAAGCAGGCTAGCCATCTACACTATGCAGTCTGGCCAATACATGTCTGTCAAGTGTCACGCTGTCATGGATAGTTTCCCCTGTTGCCAAAAGACCTGCACCCAGGTAACATCACAGTACAAGTATGCCAAAAGCAGACTTACAGAACAACAGGACAGGGAGCACATTGTTATTTGTACCAGTAAGTATGACAAGTATGAGTCCCCTATACTTATGTATATAGAGCTGTCATACCTCGCCCCATAGTACTCCAGCTACACATATGTACAGGTGTGTATGTGATGTAGTAGCTGCATGGCCCAGGTAGAGGTTAAGGGAGGGCAGAACCGTAGAGTATTAAACAGTATTGTATTGAGAAGTATCACTGAATGCAGCTGTTAATGGAGTTATTTTCTCTTCCCTCACCATCATCTGCTCCAATAATTGCACAAAATGTAATATGGGTATGTTGTTACCAAAACTTACTGCTGGAACCATTGTTCCATTTTGGTTATTATATTTTAAACTGTGTGCATACTAACATACCTTGTTGAATAACCATTGTTGTTGAACTGTTCTCTTAAACATAACTGGCATGCTGTTGCAATCCTGACTGCCATTCCATTTCTGCATGTGTTTTGTTTGCCATGCCACTGTTACAATTCCATTGTTCTGGGTCAATTGGAACACCCATGCATGCTGTGTTGACTAATGTTTAAATGTTTTGTTCATGACTAACCAATACACCTCGTTAATTCTTACTCCATAGCATGTTTGTGAAGGCCGATCCTGGCGGATCTGCCTCTCCCACCCCTCCTTGCTGAGGCACTGGGCCCATGCACATTTGGGACCCAACCCAGACCTCCCTCATCTGCTGGTCTTGCACCACCCTCGGTTGAAACTGCTGCAGGGGAGTGGGCTCCTTCTCCTCCTGCATGTGGGCACAGTGAGGATCTTGTCACCCAGAAAGAGGTTAATGGCATGATGCGCAGTGTCCTCCAGTCAAAGCTGGAAGAATGACTGCACCAGATGGAGGGCAGACTGGTGCAGCTTTAGGGGCAGCTGGCCACTCCAGCTCAGCCCCCAGCACAGCCACCTTTGGGGCCATGAAGGAGTAGTGCTGACTGCCATCGGGTGGGGACATCAGTCCTACTACTACCATCTAGGGGGCTCATGGGCATCTGATTCCCAACCACCCTCCCTGTCCAAGGTGTCTCCCCTGCCATGTGTCACAGACCACCTCTCTGTGCTGTCTTGTGTGTCTTGTCTGTCTGCAAATGCAACCTCTCCTAGCAAACATTCCTACCCACATTTACTTACACTCCGTCCCTAACATCCCACTCTCACCTTAAAAAAAAGTGCATCGGTCCCCAAAAAAAATTATGTCCCATACATAGCTCTGCATTTCACCCAGAAACATGGTCCCCTTACTCAATCTACCCCACTAATTATCATTATTTTATGTCACCCACATCCCTCCCTGTTGGGTGTGAGGCTCTAAATTCCAAATTGCTCACAGTCATATCAGTTGCTGCTGTCAAAGAATTGAAGAGCTATGGTCATTTCCTACACATGTCTTGCACATCCCTAGCTGCCTCTCATCTTGTTTTAACCCTGCTTGCCCCCATTTCACCATTTTCCTGTCTCCCTTTTTTCTTTTCTTTATTTAGAATTAGCGTTGGTTTAAGCGGACATAAATGGACCTAAGTGAAGCCAAGCAGATGCAAGCGTCACTTAGCTTTGCTTAGCTCTGGGCAAACCTCTGCAAACCCACTTACAACTGCTTAATAGTGCCTTAATCATGCTGTATCCAACAGCCCTTGTTCTGCCCAGCAACAAAATAAATAGCCCTTGCATGTCTTGAATGAGCTACAGAAATGCCTCATGCCTTTTCAAACATACCATGCATTACAGCACTTTACAATAGGGAAGAGACACTGTGCAATCAGGAGTGATTGGTATATATAAATATATGTATGAAAAGAAACATACTTGGAATACTGCTGTTATACACTGAGAAAGTTGCTGGTGTTACAGGGTTTGTTGTAACATATTTTTTCTGAGGGATATGAAGGCAGAAGCACAAATGGATGTTAGCATTTACTGATTGCAATCACCAGAGTATACTACTGATTTGCCAAGGACAACACCTGTCTTGGGAACAGATCGAAATAACAGGCAAAGCTCTGGCAATTATGTGGATAGCCCTACAATTGAGAGCTATGCAGACACAGAATTTTGTCACACTGAATCCCATGCATAAGTAGCATGTTTAGACTAACCCTGTTAAACTAGCAGTATTCAAACCATATAACAGCAATACTCACATTCTGCCCCTAAGTCTTGAAACTTCTCCACCATTTAGTTGGCTTGTCTCCACAAGTCTTGTTGTAAGAGGTATTAGTTCACACACCTCTAGGATGTCTTCCTCACAGGTAAGGGAAAGGGCCAACACCCACATGGAATACTCAATTATAGGAGTATGTTGCCAGAACATTGGCTATTGGAATAACTACACAGCTGCTTTGCATGCAATTAGCAACAGGGGAACACCAATTGGTGCACATGCTATCACATCGTCATAAGGATTACCTACAAAAGTCAAGTTACCATCTGTTCAAACCACCTCTGTCATAGACAGTGATACACTTAAAACAGAAGGACCGAATACAGCAGAAGTTATTGACCAAATCCACTTTAAAAAAAAGATATTTGAAACAAGTAAGCATGTAATTGAATGCAGTAGGTGGTCTGTAATAATGGTAAATAAGAGTTTGAAAGAATATGTCTCAACAAGACTTGCTGTAGCGAGGTCCAGGTAGGCTGTGTGGACTACCTTTTCCTCATCTATGGCCTTGGTAACTGTTTCAAAGAAGTCAACTAGGTTTAAGAGGCAAGATCCATGATGATGCACTCCATAGCTTTGCAGACCAGGCTAGTCAGGCTTATGGGGTGATAGTTCTCGGGATCCGTTATGGTGCCACCTTTGGGGAGCGGGATAACTGTTGCTGTACGCCATTCTTCGGGTACATATCCTGTAGTAAGGCTGAGTTTGAACAGTGACTTTATGTGAGTGTTCAGTTCTTTTTGGAGCTCGAGTGCGATGCAGCCCAGGACACCATCCGGTCCCATTGATGCTGCGTTTTTTGCTTTGGAGAGGGCTGCTTTCACCTGTGTGTCTGTGATGTCTGGGAGACTACATTCTTCTGGGATAGACACCGGCCCTTTTGGGGGGAAGGGGGGGTAAAGTTTGCACTGAACCTATCCGCCAGGATGTTGGCAATGTTAGTGGGTTCAGTGTATCCTTTGCCATTTTGCACCAGCTCAGAGCAGATCTGAGAGTTGCCACCTACAGTCTTGATGTAGCTAAAGAAGGCCTTGTGATTATCTTTAGAGTCTTTGGAGATTTTTCCTTCAAAGCTGGCCTTTGATGATTTTATGAGGGGTCGTAGTTTCTTGCTACTACAGATCAGGGATGCCTTCCCTTTTTGGGATTTAGCTCTATCATGTAATAGTTTCCTCCTTCTGTTGTATAGCTTATTTATGACTGGGGTTCACCAGACTGGTCATCTGTTTTTGGAGGAGTGAGTCTTGGTTTTATTTGGGATGGCTCTATCCATGCATTCCTGTAGGTACTAATAGAATGCATTTGCAAAGGATTCTGTGGTTTGGGCATCATTTTCCATTATCCCAGGGGTTTTGAAGCTTTCCACCTCAGTCTTGAGAAGTGTGAAATTTGCTTTTGAGAAATTTTTCACAGTGGTTTCCTTGGCTGGGGTTGGGGTTGGGATGTGGATGTCCAGTGTGATTAGTTTATGGTCTGATCTTACCAACGAGAGGTTTACCTCTGGTATTGAACATTGAGCCCCCATGTTGGTGATGACCAGGTCCAATATGTTGTCCCCTCTTGTGGGAGTGGTGACCAGTTGTTCCATGGTGTTTAAGTTTATAAACCATTGGGCAAAGGAGTTGGGACTTGAGTAGTTTTCCCAGTCAATGTTTGGGTAGTTGAAATCACCCAATATCATGGTATTTGGTGAGACCTTCATATTCTCCAATGTTTTCAGGAATGCCGAGTGGGGGTCCTGAGACAAGGTGGATGATCTGTAGCAAGCTACAAACTGAAAAGCAGTTTTTTCCACCATTAGTTGCACATGGATGGTCTCCGATGCCTTATGCAGTGCCACTACCCTGGAGGTGTGGGTATCCTTGATGAAAATGGATACTCCCCCGCCTTTTGTATTTTGGTCCAAGTTCTGGGACCAAAAAGCATGGTATGAGTTATATCTTGGTAGTGCTAGGGTGCTCTCTGGAGCCTTGAACCAGGTTTCTGTTACTGCAAAGATATTGATTTTCTCCATACTGAGTAGTGCCTCAAGTGCATGCATCTTGAGGTTTAGACTTCTGGCGTTGAGTAGCATTACCCTTAGTTTTTTGTTTTATGTGTTGTCTATGGAGGTGGGTTTGTCTTTTGAGCCTTGGGGGCACTATGGGGGTGGCAAGAGCCTTAGCCAGTATTCAAAAGCCTTAGGGTGACAGGTGCAAGCCATCCCTAGCGAAGCAACGTGGCTTGTCGAGCATGTCATCCCAGGCTGACAGACACTGGATCCCCTTTGAATGGCACCAATAGCTTAGCCAGTTGTTAAAATTGATCATTGTGTCTTTATACTGTGGCATCATTCTTGGTGAGGGCAAGATGCTACTCAGGGTCAGGATCATACTGGCCTGGGCTACATGATCAGAGAGCTCCTCTATGACACTTTTCATGTAGTCCAGGGAAGTACGGCTCAGGTCATTCACACCAACATGGACAATGACAGAGTCATATCTGTACTTGCTTTGGAGTGACCTGAGTACTTGTGTTATGTGGCGGATCCTGGCACCTGACAGGCAGCTTACAGTGACCTTCTCCTTGTTCAGTCTGGTGAGCAGGACTTCAGTGTACCTGACAATAGAGTCTCCTATTACTAGTGTATTTGGTGTGTTATTTAGCCTTAAGGACTGTGAATGTGTGGCACACTGACTTTGTGAAGCATGTGATACGCAAATATTGTTGTGGGATAGCGGTTGCTTGGATGTTCGCTTTGGAGGTCTCTGCTGCTTTGGCAAATTTTTATTTAGAGCCTCCAAGTATATTTTTGTGTGTTTATGTGTCTTGTTTGCTGATACAATTGGTCTATGTGAGACTGGTTGTGTGGTGTGAGTGGTTTCCTTCTCTTCTTCTCCTGACTGACTGTGTCAGTCTTGGGTTGAGAGAGCTCGGCCTCCAGTTTGGTTGTATAGTTGCATCTCTCACATACATTTGAGTTTGTTGCTTTTCAAAAGCTGGAACTGGGTCTCTACTCAAGATGGACAGAATTATGAACAGTTCCAAATACCAACCATTTTTCCCCTAAACCTTCAGTCATCTGCTAGAAAGCTGAAGATGAGAGATTTTATCTGTCAACAAGACAATGACCCCATGCATAGATCCAAGTTAACAAAGGAATGGCTTCACCTTATGAAAATTACAGTTTGGGGATGTGCCAGCCAGTGGCCAGACCTACATCCAATAGAAAATCTGTGGGTTGCCCTGAATAGGGTTGTGTACAAGAGATGCCCTCGCAAATTGACATATTTGTAACACTGTTGCAAGGAAGACTGGGCAACCATTACCAAGTAAAGATGTGCCATGATGATAAACTCCAACCGAAGATTACTGAATGCTGTCATTATCTCAATGAGTGCTTCCACAAAGTATCTGTTTAAGGGTGTGCACATGCATGCAACCAGCTTATTTTACTGATTTCAATTTGCATAATTTTCCCCACAGCAGATTGTTATGTTTTCAATGGAATTATACAGGCTATAGGTCACATTAAAGGTGGGAATTGTTTTGAAATGAGTTATTGTGGTGTCAAGTTACAACAGCACAAAGACCAGGCATCGTAACAGGGGTGTGTACACTTACATATCCACTGTAACTGAATGGACTCAGCAGTACCTGACCTTTAAAACCTGCCTCCACCAAGGTAGAGTAATCCCCTTTGGTGGACAGCAGCAATACAAAAAACACATAATAGGTTGCTATATTGCTGTACAGGGCCACATAGGTGCAGATAACCACTTAGAAGCATGTCCACCTCTATCTGAACAAGCATGTAAGGTCACAAGTGACTCCCTGTAAGGCTAACTATGACTACAAATTACACTTTTCGACACTGCCAAGGCCAGTCACAAGGTTGTCTTCAAATATATTGTCAGTCTCAGAGGCAACAACACAATTCACCCTGTATTGGAGTTAAATCATACCTCATACACACATGTCATGGCTATAGGCAACCTGCATCAGACAGGTTAGGTGTGAACATCGCCACCCATGTCCCCCCATCCCTATAGAACAACAAATATCCACTGTTGATATGCAATTTCTGTCCATACTGTTGACAACTGTATGAGGTGCTATAATGTGTTCCACTGTTTATGTCTTCCAGGTGGGATAAAGTACCCCCAAAATGCACCCTACAGTGCATCAGAAACATTGGAAATAATTGACACCATTGTCAACCTCTATGAAGTCATGTTTGGCCATGATCAGGAACATCTGCGGGAGCGGACCACCCTGTGAAATGACCTAGTCTACATGGTAAATGATGTCGGCCTGCACACAAGCACCTATGAGCAGGTCCAGCATCATGCTACTGACTTCATACATAATGCCCAGTGAAGGGCTGCTACCATAGCCAGAGAAGCAACAGCTACAGGAGGGGGCCCAGTCATGCAGGCCCCACTGAATCTAACTGAACAGCTCCTCGCCAACCTTGGTGCACCCACTCCAGGCACACAACATCTTGCTGAATCCAGCATTGTGGATGTGGGTGCCCTCCACACAATGGACGAGAAGCATGCAGGTAATGTCCTAGTTCAAATTAGTAGAGTACTTTAGCATACATAATTATATCTGTAGAGTATCTACATGCATATGTCAGACAAGATAGTAGTTGTGGATGGGGTTTGGTAATGCACATAAGTGTACATCTATGGTGCTGGGCAGCATATATTGTAGTATTTGGGGTGGTACTGTTAATGTGCAGAAATGCTGCTTCCCCCCATACCAAGGCCACATGTGAGTCTGCTGACAGTAACTCTCTCCCACACCTATTTAGTTCCCTCTGGTCTAGAAGTGGGACAGCAGCCTGTAGCTGGTGAGTATGTAATTGTTTTGTTGTGCTTTGCCAATACACACCTAGCCTTATTGCTTGATGTCCATGTTCACATGTGGTGGTGTTAACTGTAGTGCATCACAGTGGTCACTATGGGGGCCTATCTGAAGGGTAACATAGCATTCCTGAAGCATACCTTACAACCTGTCAGTGCAGGATATCTGGACAGAGACCAACAAACTGGGGGGACAAATGGGCTATGGTAGGGACATGTATGACACATTAATTCTATACAGTGGATACCACAGTGTCAATACCCCTTTCAAGATGCCAAGTGTTTCTGATATATACAATAAGAGACCACAATATTACATTTAACACCTTTTCCAACCTGTAATGTGACCATAACATGAACAGTCAGCTTGTAAAACCCAACAATATGTTAGACCACCAAATATGGCATATACAAACCTTACAATATGCTGGATACATATGTGTGCACACCCTCCAGATAACACATTGTAGGAGCAGCTTGTGATGTACTGACAGCAATCACTCTGCTTGGGTACATACCTGCCATCAAGAACAGGGACTCAATGTAACAACGAATAATGGTCCACTGTTGGAACGGTGTATTCATGACATTTGCTCAGTTGCCTGTACCAGAAGCAGCCATGGCTTGCACACATCTTACAAAGCATCATAGTGATCTCACATTTGAAAGGTATCAGTCAGGATTAAGGTGCAACAACATTAACACAGCATTGCATACACCATGGAACACAGTGGAGACAGTCATCAAAAGGTAGATTAAATATGAGACAACAATGCTGTTGAAAAGAACCAGATGTCCTTCCAAAACAGATGGAAGGACATGTTGAGTACTGGTCAGGGAGGCTGCCAGGAGACATGCAGCAGCACTGAGGGACTTGCAGGACTTTTTGGCAAGTACTGGTTCTATAGTATATGTGGCAACACTCACCTGGAGTCTGCATAAGTCTGGCCTATGGGGTAGGTTCAGTAGATAGAATCATTTACCCACACCAAACACCATGCAAGGCTGTGTACAAGTAGCAAAACATAACACAAGGTCTCCCAAAGACATGTGTTGAAATGTGTAATGGTGTAATGAGACCAAGGTTTAAACTTACACCCACTATCCCTAAAGCTACATGTGGTGCACAAGCAACACCTCACTTCACCTGAAGACCACCATCCACATGTTTAAGCTCACTGGTGGTAGTGCCCTGCTTTGGGGTTGCTGTTCAGTAGCAGGAACTAGGCCTGTAGGCATGGTGGAGGGAATTATGAACAGTTCAAATAACACTCACATGTGGGCCAAAGCCACCAAGCATCTGCAAGATGGCTGAGAATGGAGAGGAGTTTCGGCTTCCAACATGACAATGACCTGAAGCATACATCCAAAGCTACCTAAGAATGGCTCCACCTGAATACAATCAAGGGTGTGCAGTGGAACAAACAAAGAGCAGACTAAACACCAATAGTAAACCCGAAGTGTGACCTCCAGCATCTGTGCACATGAGCTGCCCTTGCCAGCTGACAGAGTTGGGGAACCTTTGCAGGGAAGACTGTTGAAATAATGCCAAGTCAAGATTTGCCATGCTGATACTTCCCTTCCCAGGAAGAGTGACTGCTGCAGTTCACTTAACAGGTGTTTCAAAAAAGCATTGGTTTAAGGGTGTCCACACCTATGCAACCACTGTATCGTACACATCTTACTCAGTATATTTCACAACTAACACATTTGTTTGTTTCTCGATTGGATTGCACAGGTCATATGTCACATTTAAGGTGGGTAATGTTTTTGAATGCAGTATTGTGGTCTCATTTTATATGATACAAGAGCCTGCCATGTTAACAGGGGGTGTGTGTACACATCATATCCACGTTAAGCTTAGAAGGTTGTTGGTGTAACAGGACTTGTTTGAATATATGTTTGCTACTGGTGATGAGGTCTGCAAATCAAATGTATGTCATTAATTAGTGAAATCAATCCTCACACGATCCCAGTAATGTGTCAGACAAACACATATGGGTTGTGAGGAACAGAGCAAACATATGTGCCAGACATCTACACATTCTTCAATGATTTGTACAGTTGTGAGGTATGGTCTACAGTAGTTGTCACTGTGCTATACAGGTAAACAGCAACAATGTGTACATGGGTGCAGTGTGTGCTGGGGGAATGGACAGACGCACCTACTAACAGTACTCATGCATCCCAGAGATGTATACTGTTAGTAACGAGGATTGAGAATGGCTGCAATGCATGATGATGATGAAGGATGTGTGTCATGCATGCCACCTTTTGGTTAAATGTGAGGTCTGTGTAATAGCTTTGTGCCACCTCACCTGTAAGTGTCTGTGTGCATGTCTTTGTGCGTGTCTGTGTATGTGGCAGCCAACCATAATGTACAGGTATTAATTTACTTTTATTGTCTTCCCCTCACAGGTGGCAATGGGGATCAGGGTCCCTCCCACTTGGAAACTGATGTCAGTGCCTCCACAGACTCTGACAATTATGATAGCCATAGTAAGGCACAGGCAGGGTTGTCAGGGGTGGAATCTGTGCATCCCACTGTTGTCCACCCCATCCCCACACACAGTCACAATGCCCACACATACCCCATCACCAGTGGCCATAGATGATGGACAGTTGGTGGGTGGTGACATGGGACATGAAAGTGTGGTGACTATGGCAAGTGTGTCTGTAGTAATCAGCCATATCCAGATAGCAGACAAGGTCCCACATAGGCAGATGGGCATGGGTGCTCAAAGGGGGACTGCTGCCCATCATGCCCCTGTCACAAGTGCCAGAGCAAGTGTCACCAGATGCATGCTTTGGACCATCATGGAGGCACAGGCACGTGGTGAACATAACACATGACAGCTTCTCAGGGTCATGAATGCCACTCTTCCTGCTATGAGTGACAACCTTCATAATCATGCTGATGCCCACCATTAATATGCTGAGGTCATGGATAGACAGTTGGGTGAGTTGGTGGGAATCCTCGACCAAGGGATGTCAATCCTTGAATGTGAAATGTCTTTGATAGAGCATGTGGTGAGATTTGTCCGTCAGCCACATGGACGTAGGATAGCAGCACAAACAGCTGAGGTTCCATGTGGCCATACAGCTTCTCACTCCCATAGTGGCAGTGCCAGCAGCATGACTGCAGGGGCGTCACTGTCCATGCCACAATGCAGCAGGCCATGGGCACATGGTCCTGGCCAGTCTCAACAGGGATGTGGATCCAGCAGACAGCAGTTACCATCAAGGAGTAGTACTGCATCTGGCCTTGTGCCTAGTCATGCCAGTGTGTCCCTTGGGGGCCCAGTTCCCATGTCCATGTCTGGAGATGGTGAACTGAACATCCTACCATGTACAGTCCACAGTTGTCCAACATACTCCTGTGTAGGGCAGCCACATGATGTGACATCACCATCCCAGCCAGGTCACCTCCAGACTTATACACACCAGCACTGCACGGCCCATTTCATGAACAACCCCTAAACACACACACATGATGTCAACCAAGTGGCACACTGTAGGCCTCTGGCAAACCCACACCACACCCTTTGCTATGCACATGATGTTATCTGTGCCACATCTCTGTCACGTACCATCGATGCAGGGACATGCTAATATGGCTCTGATGCCCAGGGGGAATTTAGTACAATTTACCAATGTAATGCTGTGCAAAGTGTTGTCAGCCAGCATGTTTAATGGTTGCACTTCAACAGAGTGTGTAGCTGTCCTACCATGATGCATTATTGCTGCTATGAATACTGACAGAATGTGGTCTCCATAATGTATTCTGTTGGTCTTCTAGTTGTTTGTGTGTCAGCAGAATGTGCCCCTGCAGACATTATCTACAAGGGGTATGGCAGTGTGGTAAAACATTGAGTGTGTCATATCCAGGGTACAGCTGTACACAATTAACAGGTCTGTATAACAGTTTTTGCATGTGGCATGTAACTTATATGGCTGAGGGGTATAGACAGGTAAGTGTATGGTGGCTGACATCAGCAGCTGTTGTACAATGGACAATGGTAAGTGTAGTGGATGGAACACACCTCAGATTTGTAAATCCCACACACCCAAAGGGTATTGTGCTGACCCAACACACAGAGAGTACTGCTTACACACACACACACACACACACACACACACACACACACACACACACACACACACACACACACACACACACACACACACACACTTGCCAGGACTGAGATTCATAGGATCATGTGTTCATAGGTGTGTACAAGGCTAATGAGCTTGGAGCCATGACATGCCTAGCCCATGGGAGTAGCCTGGCATCATGCAATCTGACATTTTTTCCCAGTGCATCTATCGACCATTGCCACTTGAGTGATGGCCACGGTGACAGTTAAATTCCACATCCACTCATCTAGATTTCACTTGAAGAGGGACAGTGAGATGCTCTGAAATGTATGTGACATATATTGCATTATATGTCCACTCACTGGGTTATGTATCTGTCCTCCAACATGTTCTGCTGATTGTGGTAATGAGGTTGAGGTATCCATGGCATGTGGTGCATACAGATCAGAGTTTCACTAGATATGGCATTCCTAACTCAGCTAGCCACATATGGCATTGTCAGTAAAGCATGGATTGCTTGTAAGTAGCCAAGATGTGACCAAGATTACTTGGAGGTATTGCACTCTGTCCATATTGGACAGTTGTTTGCAGGCTAGGGTCCTATTTGTGAGGTACACTGGCAGCCTCCACAGTTGTTGCAGGTGTCTAGTGAGCTACATGGCAAATGAGCATTGTACCTGCTGGTTGTTCTCATGAGGAGAGAGTAGAGATACACATTGACTTCTTCCCTACTAGATGACACACGCTTGCTTATGAGATGTGCCACATAGAAGTTATTTCTGTCCACAGTAGCAATGTGGTGGTCATAAGAGAGGTCACTGTCAGCCTGTCTTTCCAGGTCTCTTATAAGGACTTCTGTGTCCATTGGACTACCAGTAATGTGTTAATTTATGGTACACACATTAATTCCATTTCTTGCAACCACATTTCTTTCCATTCAGCCTAAACCCAGTGTTCTGACAACAGTCTGAGGTCTCAGTCGGGACTTTATGCAGGATGTCAACATATGGGGATGTACACATAGCACCCACCTTGCAATTGTCTGCGAACATTGTCAGCCAGGGTCCCTTTGTGTTGTTCTGGATGTCAGAGGCATACATGACAAACATGAGGGGACACATGACCACACCCTGTGGTACTCCACTCATGACTGGTTGGCAATCTGACATGGAGTCTGCTACCGTCACACTGTCTGTCCCATGCATGAGGCAGTTTGCAACCAATCAAGTGACATATGGAGTTGCTGCCTAGATGGCTGTATTTGTCTATGATTCCTGAGTGGGGAATGGTATCACTGGATTAGAAGACCTGCCTATCTTGTTTTTGTGTCCGTACTGTTACCTAGTTATTTCACATGGCACACAGCTTATAGGGCTGCAGAGTGTCCACAGATACCACTACAGTGGTTGACAACAGTGGGCCCTGTACAGTGAACATTTGGATGTGGACTGTGTGGGGAAAGTTTGCAAAACACCCTCCCAATGGATATTGTACACAACAAAACACACACACACACACACACACACACACACACACACACACACACACACACACACACACACACACACACACACACACACACCAGTATTGAGATTAGAACTTCTACCTATGTCTACTGTAGTGTTACACAGTTATGAAATACACCACAGAGCTTATACAATTTTACCTAGTCCAAAGGTACTTCTAAAGTGAATCACATCAACAGGACTACTAAATTAGGGTGAGGGGAAGTGTAAAGGGTGCCACACAACTCAAAATGGTATAACACACACAGTATATATAAGTCTTGCACACATTTTCCAGTACCATGATTAGAACTCCTGCCTATCCAGTTATTTCTATTACAGTGTTGCACAGTTATCAAATGCACCACTGGGCTTATGCAATTTCACCTACTCTAAAGGTACTTCTAAGTTGAATGACACCAACAGGGCTACTTAATTAGGGTGAGGGGAAGTGTAAAGGGTGATACACAACTCAAAATGGTATAACCCACATAGTATATGAGTCTCACACAAACACACACACACACACACACACACACACACACACCTACACAGACATTTGCCAGTACTGGGATTAGAACTCCTGCCTATATAGTTATTGCTACTATAGAGTTACACAATTATCAGACAATGCATAGAGCGTATAGAATTTCACTTAGCCCAAATGTACTTCTATGGTGAATGACATCAACAGGACTACTAAATTAGGTTGAGTGGAGGTGTAACGACTGGTACACAACTCAAAATGGTATAACCCACACAGTATATGATTCTCACACAAACACACACAAACATTCATCAGTACTGAGATTAGAACTCCTGCCTATCTAATTATTCCTAGTTATTTCTACTATAGGGTTATGCAGTTATCAGACATGCCATGGAGCTTGTACAATTTCACTTCATCCAAAGGTACTTCTAAGGTGAATGCAATCAAGAGGACTACTAAATTAGGGTGAGGAGAAGTGTAAAGGGTGGTACAAAACTCAAAATGGTATAACCTACACAGTATATGATTCTCACACAAACACACACTTGCCAGTATTGAGAATAGAACCCCTGTCTGTCCAGTTATTTGTACTATAGTGTTACACAGTTACCATACACGCTGCAGAGCTTATTGGACTAGCAATTGGACAAAGGTACTGGTAACTGCACAGCTGAGGTAAAGTATTACAGGTGGCAGAATGCCTGCCTTCAGTTTTTCCCTTACATATTACTAGTTATTTCTGTCTTGCACTTCAAATAGCATAATGGCTTTGCACTTCCACAAGTTATTGTATCAATAAGTGTGGCACACCTTGGAGATGTCAGCAGTACTCGTTTCTCACAGAATTAGCCCCAGTACTTAGCAGTTAAGACCACCCCTCCTGGCATGATTGAAGTGCAGTTTTCTGTGCTTTTGCCCATTAACCTGGTGCACTTGTCCATTTTGAGGCACTGATGCAACTACCTCATGTACACAGACAACCCTCTCCTCTAAACTCCAAACAGTCAGACCTGTGAGAGCTACCCCTATATCACCAAATGTGGAAATATGCACTCTCCAGTGAAGACTGCATTAGCTGGTCAAGAGGATAAGGTTAACACCTGCACCACACCATGTGGAACACAAAGCTCGACACAACACCCATTATTACAGCTGTGATATACACTGAAAAACCATATGACAGTAAGGCACTGCATACAGCCTACCCTGATCTGGCCAAGGCTTTTGATACCATTCCTCCTACAGGAAATGTTGCTAAACCCACCAAACTAGGCATCAACCCCTATATCAGTCGGTGAGTTGCAAACTGGTTCACAGAACACACAATGTGACAGTGGCAAAATCAAAGTCAGAGTGGCAAGCTGTCACAAGTTGAGTCCCACAGGGATCAGTCCTAGGTAGTGTCCTGTTCACCATTTACTTCTCAGGAGTCCAGCCCAACACAGAGGAACTCTGGCTGACCAAGTTCACAGTGGACTGCAAGCTGGGAGCTCTCATTAACTCCACATGTGATGCAGACCTCCTACAGAAAGGCCTCACTGAGACCAATGTGTGGTGTGGAAACCATGGCCAGAAGTTTAACACCACAAAGTGCATCATCATCCCCTTTGGTAAAACGCTCAGTCCCCAGTAAGTACCACATTGATGGGAGCCCAATGAACACTGTAGACACCTGCAACAGCTGGAGAGGCCACAGAAGCACCTCACAAAGTGGTTCCTATGTTTTAAACACAGATCATATGCAAACAGACTTGGAAGACTCCAGCTATTCTCTGTGTCATATCACCTAGTTAGAGGCTATCTGTGCTTGATTTACAAAGCCATCTCTGAAACAGCTGTTTTAGATATGCTACATGTAAATACATCTAAATCCCTCCAAACCACACACTGCAGAGACTTCTACCTCATTACCACAATCGCCACAACATGGTGGTGCAACAGGTCCCTCATCAAGAGACTGCACATGCCCTGGAATACACTTCCAATACATGTCATGTAGAGCACCTAGCTGACCTGTTTCAGAGAAATATTGATGAGTGAATGGGTAATAGACAGTTCACCCCCAGGATTACTGCAGTGGCTCTACTTGATACCGGCACTAGAAGTAACACCAGGTGCCACAATAGCAGGGCCCATCTATGGGCTAGGCTTGTTAAGCCTCCTGGGCCATTGGCCTACTACACACTTATGAACCTATCAGGGTAATTACATCAGCAGGACTGATAGTAGGGCAGTGGGTGTTAAAGTTATCAAAATACTTTGTCCTACAAATAGACACACTTTGACACACACACACACACACGCACACACACACATGCACACACATGCACACACACACACGCACACACACACACACACACACACACACACACACACACACACACACACACACACACACACACATGTCATATATGATAGGAGAACTCCTATGTAACTAGTTAGTTGTACCATAGTGTTGCACAGTTATCGCACATGCCACAGAAATTATGGGGCTGAGGCCTGACAACAGGGACTTCTAAGGTAAGTGATATCTGCAGGACTGTTAAAGTGAGAAAGGTGAAGTATACTGGATTTGAATGGACCCAAAAGCTTTAACTTGTAAACACAGGCAGGTTGACATTTACCAGGACTTTGATTAGAACTCCTGCCTAACTAGTTATTTGTACAATAGTGTTATGCAGTTAACAGATGCACCACAGAGCTTATGGGGCTGAAGGCCGACAAAAGGGACTTGTATGGTGAGTAATATCTGCAGGACTGCTAAAGTGGGAAAGGTGAAGTATACTGGGTTGGAATGAACCCAAATGCATTAACTTGCAAACACACACACATACTTACTTTGACATGACTGAGATTAGAACTCCTACCTACCTAGTTAATAGCACTACAGTGTTACACCATTATTGCATGCACCACAAAGCTTATAGGGCTGAGGCCTGATGAAAGGTACTTCTATGGTGACAGACATCTTCAGGACTGCTAATGTAGGGCAATGGGGAATGCACTGGGTTGTGAAGGCCTATTCATTCCTAGATCCTACTGACATTTCTCTAAGTGTATGAGCATGCCCAGTGTGACCTTCTATAGTACAGGTGGGACTCCATTCCAGGAATTGTTTTTCTCCAGTCCAGTTTGTTTTGTGCTACAACCATACCTCTCGACCTGTTAGTACAGGTTATCTGGAGACAGCCTATCAAAATGGGAGGACAATGAGCCATACAGTGATTGTGACTATTTCTCTCAGTAATGTATGGGTTGCTAGGGTTACAGGGCTTGTTTTAGCAGACATCTGACATATATGCTGTTTGACACTGTCATGTATTGTTTCAGTACCTCATGACGTACCTCCTCAGATCATCACAGTGATTTGCGAGAGGAATACAGGGTGGATGATGTACACACCAAAATTATGGGCCAAATACTAAGCATTCTTGCACAATCCAGCCTGTTGAGAGGTGTGCCTACAAGCAATTGACTGCTAGAGCTGTGGAAACAGTCCATCACCTTGATGATATAGTACAATGGTGGAATCTCTGTGCGTTTCTGTTCTGGCCAGGTCTGATTTCTAGTCCACAGTTGGGTAATATGAGTCAGACAGGATCAGAGTGACAGGCAGATTACAGAGAGATTTGTAGGGGATGAGATATGGGGGGGTGTCCTAGGTCAGATATGTTTGCCTATGGCTGCTGGTGCTTTGCATAGGGGTCTGATCAAAGGTTAATTTGGAGGGTCTTGTGTGTGTCAGACTATTTGACCAGCCTGGAGGTGTGTGTTTGTCTGACATATATGTATGGCCCACCTCATTTTGCTTGGCTGGCCACATTTTGGGGTCAGGATGTTGCATAGGATGAGTGACCAGGGAAGGTTGTGCTACTCCCCATGGCTGTGGGTCAGGGTTCTGTGGGTGCAGACATGTCACCATCTTCCATGGTTAGGACTGCCTGCAATGAGTGCATTTCCATGTTTAGACTCCTAGCCCTGCCTATTGACTGCACACAGTATCACAGAATGTCACCGTTCATGACTCACATCTCTTACTGGTTACGCAAACAAGTGTGGTTTTCAAGGAAAAGTGTTTTGCAAGTCACTCAGGGTTAAAGTCAGATATTACTGACATTTGACATTGCAGTTTCTGACTTCGTAACCATCAGACATTCCATGCTACTACAATTATTCATTCAACTTCATTATATTTTTAGAGCAGTATTTCAAAGATGTCCTTCTCTTTGGACCTTTTTCACCCCAATATTCATAGTTTTGGCCAGATTTCTAGCTCTCTGACACTGGCAGGTTTTCTCCTAGCAGTTAGCAGCATGGCCTATCTTTGCGTTTTTTTAGACTGTGTTATGTTGCTATTATGGACCCCATGACACTCCTTAACAGGGCACAGTGGGTGAGGCATGGACATTTGCCACAGGCCTGCAGGCCAGTTGTGACAGATGAAGGACATCTGTAGCAAGGCAGTACATTCTGAAATGTTCCCAAGCTGCCAGCAGTGGACAACCCTGGGATGGCACCAGTAAGTTTACTGTCGGTGTTACTGATAATTGCTTTCTGTTTGTGTTGAGCTATCACTCTAGTTGACAGCTGGATGCTGCTTACAGCTAGGGACATGTTACTGCATTTCTATGTGACTGGGGGATGAGACATCTGTACACAATACACATTTGAAAAGACTGTGCTGATACTTGCTTAACATTTTGGTCTCATTTAGCATAGTGGTGTGCCCTATCTTTCAGACTACAGGCATAACCTGTATCGACCACAGGTGAGATTGTTCAGGCATAGACATTTGTAGTTTCAGACTTCGTACCTTTCAAAGCCATACTGCCACTGCCAGACCTGCTGTCATATAACCGTGTAAAAGTCTGTAGGTGGGGATTTCATGGATGTCATCATGTGGGGGCCTTTGCCAGGCATTTCTGTATGGTTTTCTACACCTTATCTGCTGGGTGAGGCTGGGGTTGGGTATGGGACCCCCACTTTGACACCCATGCATGTGACATATGACCCCCCAGTTATTTGTCTTACCACATATACTGCAGTGGTATTTGTCATCTAGGGTTGTACTGCATGGTGTGGGTAGACCAGTACTGGGTATACACTTCCTGTTGTCCCACAGAGCTGCCAGTTGTCTGCTGCTATCCAACTAAGTCACTCATTTCCCTTGCATGCTTGAATCAATGCCATATATATGCTATCAGAACATTCCACATCATTCATTAATTTTGTTAAGGAGACTGACTTGTTTTGTGTTTGAGGCTGTTGTGAGGATGGTGCTTGAGGGCTGACTATGCCAGATGCACACAGTACACTGCCTATACATGGTAGGGTATAGGTGGTGTGTTGTTTGGCATCCATTTTACTATTTTGCAAGTCAGAGAGGGAGCTCAGTCCCTTGGGTCCTACAGTGTCAGTGTATGTGCTATGCATTGCCTCTTTGCCAAGGACAGGCCACACTGGGCATGCCTTCATCTGCCTACAGGGCAGGTTCAGGATGTCCATCCTCCGAGTCCCTCTGGGCCTGTAAGACCTTGGCAATGGTGGGAGGGTTGTGTGGCCCTTCCCCATTTTGTTCCTGCTGTTATTGTTTCTGCAGGATCATATTGTGTAACATGGCACATACTATGAACATGTTTGCACATGTGACTGGAGAGTACTGCAAGGCTCCACTGGATATGTCAAGGCAGCAGAACCGTGACTTGAGCATTCCAAACACATGCTCTATAATAATCCTGGTTTGTGTGTGTGCCTCATTATGGCATTCTTGTGTGGGTGTGTATGCATTTCTGATTGGTGTCATCATCCATGGCTTCAGTGCGTAGCCAGCATCCTCCACCAGATGGCCATATGGAATGTCCCCACTGGCAAATGCCCAGTACAGCTGTGATGAATGCCAGATGTGGGAGTCATGATAACTTCCAGGGCTGCCAGCACACACATTCATGATATTGCCCTGGGCATCACACATGACCTGACAGTTTATGGAGTGGAACACCTTGCAGTTTAGGTAGACCCTACCCTGGTCACCGTGTGGTGTTTTGATGTGGATGTGTGTGCAGTCTATTGCACCCAGTACCTCCAGGAATTCTACTACATGGTGGAAGAGATGCATATTGCTGGTCCTCTCCTCATGGGTGATAGTGAAGTAAACGTGCTCAGCGGCATGCAGTCACATGGCATCCAGGAAATGGTGGAGTATCCTGGACACAGATGTCTGTGAGACCCCCATGGTATCCCCAGTAGGTCTTTGGAAAGTGCCTGTAGCTAGTACTCGTAAGGCTACACATACCTTGGTATCCACTGGGATGGGTTTCCCTCTGTTGGTTCTGGGTCTGAGGCGAGGCTGGCACAACTCAACAATTTGCTGAAGTATGTCCCTGTCCACCCTGTAGCACTCTACTATCTCCAGATCATGCAGCCCCTGGTAGGTTACCCTGGGTCTGAATACTCTTCTCCTCCTCATTGGTCTGAGTTGGTTGTCAGCATTATCCTCCTCACCACCCTCTGTCTCTAGCATATACTGATAGATCAAAGCAAAAGCAGCCCCTAACATGTTTTATTAGTTTAAAATTCCCCTGAATGTGTACATCAGTGGTGTAGAGTTTGTGGGAAATAACAGACTGAAAGGTGTTTGCATAGTTTATAGTTGTGTGCTGGGCTGCTGCCTTTGTAATTGTCTGATTCTGATACATTCCACCTGCTAGCTATGGTTGCTCGCATTGATTAACCAAAAGGAGGAAAACCACAATAAATAGTTTCCAAATGCCTAGATGTCACCAATAAGTGAACCGAAATACTCTGTGCTTAAAAAAGATTTTATTACATAAAAAACAAGAAACGTTAAGCGCTTTCACCCATCACAATGTGGGCTTCTTCAGAATGTTGTAATTTATGAACACTGGTGCTTAAATTTAAAAAAATTGGCACCAAACATTTTTTCTTTAAAGAAACATATACATGCTATTCTTGCTATGCATATATAACAATGTAACCACATATATTTACTGCTAAACTATCAAATATTTAACTAAATGTATATAATTTAATGTATATAATACTGCGTTGTATGCTTCTCTGTATAAAAATTCACAAAACATTAATGTGCATAAATATGCATGAATAAATCAAATCTTTCATAATAAAAAACAATACATAATGAAGGACAATTATGCATAAATAAAAACAATTGATATATTGCAATGTATCTAAAAAAGACAATTCATGTACAAAATTCACAAGGAATACCTCCATATAATAAAAATATCACTTTTTCATGAACATATCAGATCGCATAAAAACCCCTGTATTTGTCAACTAAAAATCATTTGATTTTGATTTTTATTGTATTTTTGTGTATTAACCCTTAGTATTGTCCACCTTATTTAACTGCCAAAATAGGTTTGCTAGAAATATGGTCATTAAGACCTGGTAATGTGGCTGCATCCAAAAATAGTTGCCACCACACTTCTTTGAACCCCAATAGGGTTTTGAAATCCCCTCCCTTGGGGTCCGCTCTGATGGTTTCTAATATAGCAAACCTAAATTCATGTAATTCACCTACCTTCTGTATATGTCTGTATAAAGCATTGTTAGTAGCTCTCCTTGATTGCCTTCCTTCTGCAGTTTCCCCTTCCCATTTCCTCCTCATTTAAGCCTCAAGGTGCACCGTGCATATCCAGTGCTCAAATGTAAACAGTTCTGCTATTTCCTTTTTTTTTTTTTTGTTTAAAACCCAGTGTGCAGTACACACACCCATTTAGGTAATGTCAACAGTGCTAAGCAACCTCGGACACATCCCCTTCCTTAGCTGTGCTTAGCTAAGGGCAAACATGGTCCACTGAGCTCCAGTGTGGTTACAGCAAGCATGACACATCCCCATTTCATGTTAGGTGCTCTGCCTGTCTACACCATGGTGTTAGAGCACCTACATAGTTAGGTGTAGTGTGACATTTAGAAGAAATTAGTGATTCAGTATGAATCCCCTCATTTGCATACACCACTGTCTTACTCCTGAGTTACTAAACTTACACTGAGGCTTTCCCCTTAGCAACCACTATTCCCTGGTATTGTTTTCATTCTGCATGCCATTGACTATAATGGCAAAATGCAGATTTCTGTAAAAATTGATTTTTCCCCTTTTTTTTATTTTTGGCACAATCTCGTTTGCACAGTGCTGCCCTATGCTTAAATGGCCGAGATCGGCAAAAAAAAACCTTTTATTTTAGAAAATCTAAACTATTTTTCATGCCAATGGCCATATATTTGGCCATTGGCATGCCTAATAAATGGAATACATGCTTTAATTGAGGCTGTCATGCCTCCATTTTCTTATTTGCAGAAATATATTCAGCTATTAACAGAATACATTTCTGCAAGTTACACTATTCCTGCACGAACACCTGCCTGCTTGCTGAATTGCTAATTCACCTCATTTGGATGGTTTTTACCAGCAAATGAGGTAATTAGCATAAGGCAGTGATGTCCATGCAGGAGTAGTGTAGAAGCACTCAAGCATGTCCCAGGAGCCCTTTGCTGAATCGCTAAGCGGACATATTGCGTGCAGCAGCTCCTGCACTATTTCTGCACATTATGCAGGTCTTAATGAATCCCGGAGAACCAATCTCATAAATCTAACTAAAGAGCATCATAGAAAATAATCATTTAACCACTCATGTTGTCTCCCCCAAACTCCATAAACTAGGCTTTGCTAAACAGACCATGCTTTGTCAGTCCTTGGTCCCAAAGCATGGAAATTTCTCCTTTCTTTTCTTAAAAATCATTCCTGTTACCACATTTTCCAGTCAGAAATAAAAGCACATTTCTATTCTTTAGTAAAATGTAGCTGCTTTCCCTCTGGCATATAACTTAATCTATTCATTCATAGGTTCATAGGTTCATAGGTAGGTACTAGGCAATCTGTCCAAAGGCATTTATAAGCCTAGCCAGAATGTGTAGGCTTTTTCCGCTCCCTTAGATTAGTTCCCTGTGCCTCTGTCCAGCAGAGCCACTGAAGTGATCTATGGGGTAAACATTCTATTTTCCATCCACTCATCAAGGTTTCTCTTGAACCATGTTAGTGACCAGCTCTGCCTAATGTAGATTGGAATCTTGTTCCAAAGCATGAGAAGTCTCTGGGACAGGAGGCTATCCCTCCAGCACATCCTATTTATTGTTGTGGTGAGGTTTAGATCCCTCGAGTGTGTGGCTCTAGGGGATATGGTTTTCTTTAGGTGGAGCATGTCCATCAATTCTGGGTTTGTTCATGGGCTTGTATGTCTGGCAGAGATCACCTCTGACTAAGTGGTATGCAACCGAGCACAGCTGGAGTTTCTTCAGTCGAGCTGCACAGTGCATCTTTTTGAGGCCAGTGATCCTCTTGGTGAGGTACTTCTGTGGTCTTTCCAGCTGTTGCAGATGTCTTGTAAGGTACATCCCAAATGGTGCGTTGTACTCTATGATGGGTCTGATGAGTGATGAGTAGAGGGGCACAATGACCTCTTTTGATCTGGATGCAAACCCTTTTGTGATTAGGTAGGCCACATAGAAGGATTTTCTAAACACTTTTGGCAATGTGATTATCAAAGGAGAGATTACTATCTACTTGGGTCCCCAGATCCCTTATTACGTCTTCCGTATTTAGGGGACTACCACCTATGTGATAGTTTATGGGTACTTTGTTTTTTCCCAAAGGGGATGACTATGCACTTTTTGGCATTTAGCTTAAGGCCATGAATTTGACACCAGGTATCCGTCTCAGTGAGACCCTTTTGGAGGATGTCTCTTTCAGCTGTAGAGTTAATTATAACCCCTAGTTTGCAGTCATCTGTGATCTTGGTCAGCCATAGTCCTCTTGTGCTTGCCTGTACATCTGAGAAGTATATGCCGAACAGGAGGGGTCCTAGGACTGAGCCCTGGGGAACACCACTTGTAACCAGTTTAGAGTCAGACGTAGCTCCTGCAACTCTCACCATGTTGGTTCTGTCCATGAGCCAGTTGGCAACCCATCTTGTGATGTAGGTGTTTATTTTCAGGCTGGTGAGCTTGTCTATAATACCAGAATGGGGAATGGTGTTGAAGGCCTTTGCAAGGTCTTGGTAAGCTGCATGTACCACCTTTCCCTTGTCTATAGCCTTGGTAACTGTCTCAAAGAAGTCCACCAGGTTTAGGAGGCATGATCTGCCCTTAACAAAGCTGAACTGGGTAGGGTCCAGTGTTTGGAGGTTCCCAATGTCTCTGTTAATGAGTTCAATGATGATGCGCTCCATAGACTTGCAGACCAAGTTAGTCAGGCTTATAGGGCGATAGTTTTTGGGGTCTGTTGTGGCTCTACCTTTGTGGAGCAGAATAACCGTTGCTGTGTGCCACTCTATGGGTACGTAGCCTGTGGAGAGGCTGAGTTTGAACAGTGTATTTGGGTGAGGGGTTAGTTCATCTTTGAACTCGTGTAGGACGCAGCCTGGGACACTGTCCGTTCCCAATGATGCTGTGTTTTAGGCTTTGGAGATGGTTGTTTTAACCTGAGTGTCTGTGATTTCAGGGGCTCTACATTCTTCTGGTATGGTTATGGGCCCTTTTGGGGGTGAGAGGAGGTGAAGTTTGTACTGAGCCTGTCTGCCAGGATGTTGGCGATATTGATAATTTCAGTGTATTTTATGCCATTCTGCACTAACTCCAAGCAGATCTGAGCATTGCCACTTAGATTCTTGACATAGCTAAAGAATGCATTGTGGTTATCTTTGGAGTCCTTGGCAATTTTTCTTTCGAATCTTGCCTTGGATGATTTTATGAGGGATCATAATTTCTTGCTGATACTGATCAGGGATGTCTTCCCTTCTTGGGATTTTACTCTTTTCTGTACTAGTTTCCTCCTTCTATTGTATAGCTTGTTTATGGCAGAGGTCCACCAGACTGGTTTCCTTTCCTTGGAGGAGTGAGTCTTGGTTTTACTTGTGATAGCACAATCCATGCATTCTTGTAGGTGCCCGTAGAATGCATTAGTAAAGGATTTTGCAGCTTGGACAGAGCTATCCTTTAGTATGGGGGCTTTGAAACTTTCCACCTTGGTCTTAAGTAATGTGAAGTTTGCTTTTGAAATGCTTTTCATGGTGGTTTCCTTGTCTGGGGGTGGGGTGGAATGTGGATATCCAGAATGATTTGTTTATGGTCAGATCTAACCAGTGAGGGGTTGATCTCCATTGTGGAACACCGGTCACCCATGTTGGTGATGACCAGGACCAATATGTTGTCACCTCTGGTGGGAGTGTTGACCAGTTGATCCAGGGTGTTTGAGTTTATAAATTCTAGGAAATGTTGGGCAAGGGAGTTAATACTTGAGTAGTTATCCCAGTTAATGTTTGGGTAATTGAAATCACTCAATATTAGGGTGTTTGGTAGGACCTTTATGTTTCCCAGTGTTTCCAGAAATGCAGAATGGGGGTCCTGGGACATGGTGGGTGATCTGTAGCAAGCTAAAATTTGAATTGCAGTTTTGCCCATTGCTAGTTGCAAGTGGATGATCTCTGAAGCATCGTGCTATGCCACTAACCTGGAGGTGTGGGTATCCTTGATGAATATGGATACGCCCCCACCTTTTGTACTTCAGTCCGGGTTCTGTGGCCGAAATGTATGGTATGAGTTGTAGCCTGGTAGTGCTGGGGTGCTCTCTGGAGCTTTAAACCAGGTGTCCCTTACTACACATATATCGATTTTCTCCATAGTGAGGAGTTCCTCGAGTGTGTGCATTTTGAGGTGTAGACTTCTGGCATTGAGTAGCATTACCCTCAGTTTTTTGTTACTTGTGCTATTTATGGCGGTGGGTTTGTCTTTTGAAAAAAGGCACTATGTGGGGTGGCAAGAGCCTTTGCCAGTATTCGAAAGCCTAAGGGTGACAGGTGCAAGCCGTCTCTAGTGAAGCAGCGTGGCTTATCGAGCATGTCATCCCAGGCGGACAGACACTGGATCCCCTTTGAATGACACCAGAAACTTAGCCAATTTTTGAAATTGATAATTTTTTCTTTATACCGTGGTATCATTCTTGGTGAGGGCAGGATGCTACTCAGGGTCAGGGTCATACTGGCCTGGGCTACGTGATCTGAGAGCTCTTCCATGTCTCTTTTCATGTAGTCCAGGGACCATGTCTCTTTTCATGTAGTCCAGGGATTCCCCTCTTCTGTCTACATACCTTGCTTTGTTTCTTTATTTGATTGTGATTCTTTCAGTGTGCCAACTCTGATTTCAACTTTGTATATAATGGGTGTATATATTGTGTGTATATACTGTGTTTTTTTCAGTTACTCTGTATATAATGTCATCTATCTGTATATACATGTTTATACATACACATGGTTTTTCACATTCACTTAATTGTTACCTATACATGAATGTGTCTGCATTTAGAGTTGTTTATGTGAATGTGTACACTCTTACTCCACCTTTTATCATATTCACCGGACGTCCTTTACAGGATTGTTCCCTCTGCTCCAGTCTTTATAGCTTTTTAGCTTGATGGTTTTAAATTCAGACAACATGGGGCTAATATAAGTGCTTCGTTATATATTTTTTCATCCTACATTTTAGAACTGTCATTATTAGCTACTACTGAAAGTTATTTAAGATTTTAATACTTTTTCACAGTGGTAAAGTATTTTATTTTATACTGTTTTCAATTTTACATTGCGGTGGTGGTGCTGCGGTAGCATTGTCCCCTCACAGGAAGACGTCCTGTTCGATTCTCAGCTAAAGCGTCTTCTGTGTGGAGACATGCGTGAATAGGCATACCTTCGTTGAAGGTTGTGCGTCAGGGCTGGCAACTGGGTATGTAAAAATCAACTGCCAATCATTAGCCTACCGGAGTTCCGCTGTGGCGACCCCTAACTGGGAAAAGCCGAAAGATACAACAACTGTTTTCAATTTTACACTTCATTCTTGACTTCTCACCTTTTAATGTTATCTTAACTATTGGTTTTAATGTTAGCATGGTTTTTAAATATTTCTGAATATACTTCTAAAAAGTCTTTTAAGAGTGTTTTCGAACTGTTGAGCTATATTTAGATTTACACATACACAAATATATTTACTGCACACATACTTGTTTTACAAGAAGCTGGATTTTTAAAGAAGCATACAATGGGTTAATTGTTCTTTCCTGTTTACCTTGGGGGCGGGCGTGTCTTTTGCTTGGAGGAAGTTTATGGGGTTTGAATTTGTATTTACTGTTTGAAACATTCTTGTTGCAACTGTCTGATGAAGTCTCACTAAGAGGTGAGACGAAAAGTGCTTTATGGTTACTGTTTATTATTGTTTTTATCATTTGTTTGAAGCAAAGTCTGAAGAATAAACTTTGGAAACTACTGTGTGTGTGCCTCAAGCCCTCTTGCCTGCATTCCTGTTTTTGCAGTTACCTGTTTCAGTATTCCAAATCTATCTATTGCCTTTATATCCTCAGGCCAACTATGAGTTTGCATATAACGTATGGATACATTGCATTTTGCTATTCATTCTGTATAGAACGTCTTGTGTTTACCCCAGGCTGAGACTGAAATATGCCTAATGGGATCAGTGCTGTACCCTAGTGAAAAAATTCAAAATAAATAAATAAAATAAGTAAATAGGAATTAGATATGCCCCATCCCTGTATAATGTCAATTGACAGGCCGTCACTTCAAGGGACTTGAACATCCTTCTGGCAGGGAATGCCTCACCTTACTTAGTAATGGGAGTAGGATCTCTATTAATTGTTCATACCATCCAAATTTCCCCTATGTCCTACTATAACTACAGTATAGTTCAGTACACTTGGTCAAAAATTCCTTCTGAGTGACCCCCAGCATCACAGGAGTGTCTCCACCAGCAGTCACCATGAAGGAAAGGACTCTTGTCTATCTGTATCTTATCCACAATTTGCCTGTCCTCTCTCCCTGACCCATTTATTGTGCACTCAGTCTTGCCTTAGACAGCTCAGCCTTTAAGGTGATTATACTATTGGCTTCAGACTGTAGAGCCCTACCGGCCACCAGAAACCTCTCTTTATCATTGTAGAACACCAGCATTTTGTCTTGAAGGCATTTTAAGAGGACCCCAGGCCATTTCATTATGTTATTTCTGACTGTCTTATTCTTAATCACCATGCTGACTGTCTTATCCTTAATTCATTGTTTCAGCTTGTCATATACTATTGCCTTCAAAGAATCTCATTCACTGTTGCTAGCCATAAATTCCGTAAGCTATGAAGTCATAACATTTAATTGACCATTGCTATCCATAAATTCTCTAAGCCATGAAGGAATCCCCTCTGCCTACCAAGACTTATCACATGACAATAGAAGTTGGATCCTCCATATGCAGGGCCCTTCCTTATCACTCCTCCTGTCAATATCACTTTAGCATATACATAACAGGACAGTTAATACTCAGCAATATTACAGTCTGGCAAGAGAAATAGCTCCCTATAAATTAAGGCTGCTAGTCAACCCCCACCCCACCCAAAACTCAGTAAGTGAGCTCTAACCTGGATGATTAACTTTCTTCCAGGTATTGGCTAACCCATTGCATTCCATTAAAGAGCTGAAGGGAGATAACATCTCTCTATTTGTTTCTGTAGATCTCTGAGACTTGTTCAAATGTTGATACATTATAATATTAAAATCTTCCTCAAGTGCTATCAGCAACCTACCTCAAACAGACTAAGAATGCATCTGAATTGTTTTCTAAATGGTCAGGTGCAGTCTGCACTGAGGACTTTAATAAGATCCCAGAATAGCAGTCCTTGCCATTTACTCTATCTTGGTCACCATGCCATGCATCCACCTTCTTACTCATACTGCTAATAGACATCATTCTATCCTAAACTAGGTTTATTGTAAGAACTAGCTCTCTTCATGTCAGCAGCACTATAGCAGGTCACTCTGAAAGAAAGCGTTATCAGCTTGTGTACAACCTAACCAATCCCAGATCTTTCCTCTCCTAAAATGAGTCCTCAGCCTATATATACTCCATGTTGCATATTTAACAAGGTCATTTTGCACTACTCTTAACACTGCTCATCTGTTCTTCACAAACTGCTATAATTGAAAGCAGTATTTGCATGGAACTTGTTGAATTCAGCAAGCCCCCTACTTAATCCTTACCCCAAAACTATCATACTTAACATTTGCATAAGAACTGTAGGTCAACAGCATTAAATTGTTTACAATATCAAAGCACTTAAACACTCAGGTTCCATCCTCCCAAAACAACTACAAGCCTAACAGATGTTCCAGCAATTTGTCTCTCTCTCTCTCTCTCTCGTCACATAGACTAACTGCCGTACTTGTAAGTGTGATCATCCTTATACACACGTTGCACAACTCAATGGACAAGCTGTCATCCTCTGTCTCCTTCCAAACTTAGGTCATTATTGGCCTCTTTTACATTTTTTTCTGAATATATTTTTCTCTGGTTCCAGCAATCACATGTCAGCTTCACTTTAGCAGTCCATTCAAGTTCAGCCTTTTCATCTTTACTCAGAAGGTATGGAGACGTGGTTTGAGTTTACATGCAGTCCTCCATCATCAGACTATCTTGTCCCATTCCTGGAATGCATGGACATAACCGCAACCTCTCTTCTCATACACTTCAGCCCCATACTTAGGAGTTTACTCACTCAGTCTTCCTGGTTGAAGTCATTTTATTTTATCTACTGTGCTACATGGTTTGACTCCTGCAGCTCTCATTTGCCTACTGTGTGATATTGAGCAAATCACTTAACCAGGCCATGTTTGGGGGCAACTGTGAATTTGGGCTAGTCTCCTCTATGGTCCACTGGACCACAAGTCTTATACCTATGAACAACTCCTTTTCATTTCATTTAGCATATAGATGTGGGCTTATCCTTTCAAAATAAACTTCACAAATAACCTTTAAGCTGAATTTCTCATCAGTGCTGATCGAGCCACCCTCTATTATATTTCTTTCCACTCACCTTGCCATCACTCACTTTACTCTATAGCTTCTTCTCTTATTTTTTTTTTCTTCCCATGCATCTTCAACTGACAGTTTCCTTTAAACATCTTACCAGGATCCATCCCTTTTCTCCATAGTCCCTTAATTCTCCTAAGAGACTTTTATCACTACAACTTTCAGCAACTCTGTCATCATTTTCTAGCCATTGTTACCTATAGATGCTCATTATTCAGCCTTCTTGCTTCTTATCTCACACAGCATTCATTTTCTTGCATACTGCATGTGTATAGATACACTGAGAAGCACATCTTAATTTTAACTTAGTACCGGAGCGCCATATCATGTCCACTTACCAAAATTAAATCCAGCACACTTGCCTTGGACAGGCAATTCCTGAGACACATAGATTCTCTCTCTTTCCTGGATTTCAACCACTCCATACATCCCTTTAGACTGACCTGTTACATCCCTTTAGACTGACCTGTATATTTCTTCTTAGCACTACATCTGAATTTCATTTTGCATTGTATCCCTGTTTCATCTGTAGGTCCATGATCCATGTCAGGATGAACACCACATTCCCCACCAACAGTAAGGACCCCTGTAAAATTTCTGTATCTGGAGTATGAGCAGAATTATGCATCTAATGGGGCTTGACATCTAGGGTCCCTTTCCTTCGGCCATGTATGGAAAATGACGAACAGTTCTGTATACGGACTTGATTTTCTGTGCCTAGAACAAAAAAATATATTTGTTTTCTCATCACTGCTACACCTGAAGGAAATTGTGCTATGGCACTGTTTGAGTGTTACATTGTATATGCCTGATACATGTTGTGTCTTTTTTTTTACATCTTCTGTACTACCAGCAATCTACAACTGGTGTTAACTAATGTGAGGACCACATATGAGAGAGGTTTCTCTCCTTCTATATGGAAAGAAGCAGTTATGATACCATTACCTAAAGGAATCACTTGCATCACCATGAACAACTATCATCCAAAAAGCCTTGCAACCATCATCAGTAAGTGCTCAGACAGTATACTAATACATAAGCCACTTAGTAAAGTGAAACAAAGTCTAGATATAAATCAATGTGGCTTTATGGAAGGAGTGCTGTTTAGATACTTTGGATATCGGATTGTGTGCAAATGTTATATACTTAGACCTGGCCAAGGCCCTTTGACTCAGTATGCCATACTGAGATAATAAAAAAAATGCAAGCCTTAAGAGTTTTCAGCTTCATTATCAGATATCTAGCAAAATGGTCACATTGTATAGTCTCTAGGGTGACAATAAAGCACATCTATAAGGAAGCTAAGGGGTTGAATGAAAGGGTTTCTCATGGGTTAGCTATGGGATCACCGTTGTTCAGCATATTCATATCTGAGGTTCCCACACAGGTGCTAATATGTGGGTTAGCAAATTTGATGACTCCAATATAGGTTTTATTTTAACCTAACATTTGTGATTAGGCTGCCTTGTGAAAATATGTCGGTACTCTACATAACTGGTCTAGGTGCAAAGGTTTGTTGGTTAGCACAATGAAATGCAAGATGTTGCACTATAATAATGAAAACCCTGGTTACCTATATGAACTAGATAATAGGCTTTTATTAAAGGACAAAAAGACTAGAAATCTGGAGATAGTATTTCAAAATCAGCTGTGCTGTGATGATAACTTAAAAGTAATAATTATAAAATGCTGTTCCTTGAAGAGGGATGAGGTGAAATCTATGTATACAGCCTACCTAGACTTCACACAGGCTTTTGACACTATCCCTCACTCAGGCATCATTGGAAAACTCACCAAGCTAGGTATCAACCCTTATATTATTAGATGGTTCGCTAACGTTCTCACTGATAGAACCCATATAGCCAAAATAGGGGACTCCACCTCCAGCAGCAGACCTGTAACCAGTGGTGTTCCACAGGGATCAGACCTCAGACCTCTACTGTTTGAAATCTATTTCTCTGAAGTACAAACTAAAACTAAAGTTCTGTGGCTGACAAGGTCTGCTGATGACTGCAAACTGACAGCGGTCATAGAATCTCCTCAACATCCTACAAGAGGGTCTTAAATAAACAAATGATTGGTGACAAAGTCATGGCCTTAAACTCAATGCAAAAAAATGTATTATCATCCCTTTTGGTAACAGTGATGCACCTGCTATCTACCACATCAATAGCAACTCCCTTAGTATGCATTCAGTGGTGACAGACCTGGGCACACAGGTTGACAGCAACCTTAACTTTGATCACCATCTCTCCAGAGTAGTAAGAAGGGCATTCTATATTGCTCATCTCATAAGTAAGGGTATTGCCTCCAGAAAAAAAAATGATAACCTTACTATACTCTTCCCTCATCAGGCCAATAAATGAGTACAATGCCCCTTTTGGTATGTACCTTTCCAAGCACTTGTGCAACTGGAGAGACCACAAAGGTTCCTCACATGGAAAATTCAAAGTCTTCAGTATCTGTCCTATGTGGATCATATGAAATCACTGTCAATTTATTCTGTTTCATACAGACTACTCAGAGGCAATCTCTGCCTTGCATATAAGGCAATCTTTGACCCTGCTTTATTGGAAATGCTGCATATCCACAAGTCAAATTGTACATGGGTTACTCACTCTAAAGGCCTTAACCTGGTATGTGACATTAATAGAAGCTGCTGGAGGGACAGGTTTGTCTCCCACAGGTTACCACATCTCTAGAACTGACTCCCACTTCATGTCAAACAGAGCACCTCATTGGCCCTCTTCAAATGCAGTCTGTATGATTGAATGGGTAACCGAAATTCACCCCAGGAGGTTTCACCTGTGTCCCTTTTGGACAGGGGCACTAGGTGCTGATCATGGAAATAAGGGAAAAACTTGGCTAGGTTTGTAAGGGCCCTAGGGTCATTTAGCTATGATCCTATGACCTTGTCCTGTATAACAAGAAGGGAAAAGAATGTGTTGATTCCCCTATGTATAACTATGTTCAGACCACATATAAAATAATGGACTGCAATTGATGTATATAATAACCCATGAACCCAGACTACAGGAATAGGCTTGTTCTGTTAAGTCTGTTCTCATCAGGATATAGACTGGTTTTAAATTATTTAATTTTTATTTTCAAGGTATTTTTTAAATCATTTCAGAAGTGTTAGGGGTGGAATTCAAACAGCATTTCTTCTAAACTTGGAATAACCATGCCCCACTTACTGACTTATTATTCAAGCCTGAAAAGGATTTCTTTCTATCACAGGTCTGAAAGGTCACAGACTTGCAACCATTTTAGATTATGGAAGCAGAGAGTTGGGTAAGTTTCCACAAACATTTAGATATCTGATTTGGAAATAGGGTGTATATTCTGATCTACATGTCAACAGACTCTTTAGTAACATCCTAAGTGGTTTTCAGTCTGATTCTCATCTACACTGAACATTGAAGTATTTATTTATTTACTTATTGCATTTGTTTACCGGGATAAGTCCACTAGGCCTAAAAGAGCCCATTTTCAGTGGAGGCCCGGGGAGAAAATCTCCAACGAGATACACAAAAAATATAAATATTAATTAGTACAGAAGCAGAAACAGTGTTACAGATAGTAAATATAGTAACATATACAGAATATATACATAACAGCAGGAATCTAGTTTGTTTGATTACAGTAATATTTACAGAAAATATACATTAAAGCAGAATTCAATGAATTCAATCAGAGGGGTATAAACAGAGATCAGTATTATTGTACCAGTATCAACAAGTGAAGATAAAAATAAATATGGAGAAAATATCATCAGTCACTAGTAGCAAAAGACATAGGAGTTTAATCATATAAGGAGAGTGAAGAGGTTAGGTTATAGAGCGGGAACATAGCCAGGAAGAGTTGAGATGATTTTTCAGTATTTGTTTGAAGGTGGTGGTGTTGCCTGTGTTTCTTATAAAAGGCGGAAGTGAGTTCCATAGTTTGGCGATGGTGAAGGAATAGAGGAATTGACCAGCAGGTAAGATGGGCTTATCTACTTTTAGAAGTAGATGATATTCAGATATTAGATGCCTGCTGGAATAGTGTTTGGCAAGTAGAGTTGAGAGAGCAGGACAGTCTGTGGGTCTGTAGATTATTTTTTGCACAGTAGTTAGTTGGGTGAATGAGAGATGGTGCGGGAGTTCCAGCCACCCTAACTGTTTCAGTGACTTACAGTGGTGGGGTGAAAATTTGGCCTTGGCAGCAAATTTTGCTATTCTGCTGTAACATAGCAAGTTTGGATTTTGTAGAACGTCGGATATTAGTGAGGAGAGGGGCACCATAAAGGAGAGAGGGTAATAAAAATGTAGTTGCAAGGGTTTGTCTAGTAGAGAGGCTAAGAAAGCATTGGTGCCTGTAGAGCATACCAAGCTTTTGGTGTGTTTTTTTGATGTTATTGTTTATGTGTAGGTCAAAGGTAAGGTTTTTATCCATAATAATGCCTAGTAATTTAGTGTGTGGGACAACTTCTACAGTGATATTGTCTTGGGCTTGTATAGTGAAGAGTTTTTTATCAAATGGAGTGGTTTTCCTAGGAGTAAAAATTACTAGTTTAGTTTTTTTTTTGATTTAGTGCAAGATGATTGTTAAGCATCCAAGATTCAGTAGAAGTGAGGGCATTCTGGGTAATTTGCTGGAGTTCAGAGCTGGAATTTGCAGTGCATATTATTGTAGAGTCATCAGCATATTGGATTACTGATCATTTTGGGAGAGTGGTGTGAAAGTTGTTAATAAGGATGCTAAATAAGAGAGGACCAAGTATGGAGCCTTGGGCTACCCCTGTGGAAGTACTGAGGATGGGAAAGTAAGACTGTTGCCATTTGGTGGATTGCTGCCTATTGGAGAGAGAGCTGTTGAAACATTGTAGGGTAGGGGGAGAAATGTGGAGGGTGGATAGTTTAGAGAGTAGGATAGTGTGGGAAATGGTATCAAAAGCTTTGGAGAGGTCAAGGAAAAGTGAAGCAATTATTTTACCAGAATCCCGTGCCCGATTAACTGTATCAAGGAAGGATAGTAGGGCGGTAGTGGTGCTGTGTCCTGGTCTGAAACCATGCTGAGTGGGTGATAAAATTAGATTTTCATGCAGGTGATTGAGGAGTTGGGCATGGATGCATTTTTCCAGTATTTTAGAGAGGGGAGAGAGAATTGCTATGGGTCAAAAATTTGTGGTGTCTGTGTTGGTGCCGCTTTTGTGTAAGGGGAGAATGAATGCTTTTTTCCAGAAGTCTAGGACAAGGGATTCTTTAATTGATCTGTTAATGAATATGCTGATGGAATAAGCTAGAGAGTTTGCTGCTAGCTGCAGGAAGTGTGGGGGTAGATTGTCAGGGGCCAGGGTACAGGGTTTTAGCTTAAGTAAAAGTTTTTTATTGTGCTGGTAGGTATGGGGGAGAATTTTAGGTTAAGGTTAAGGGTAGACTTGTTTTCTGAGATGATTTGGTCATCAGCTGTCTTGGTGGTGGTGCTGTTAACTGTAGGAAAGGTGGCAGTTAGGTTAGCTATGGTGTCAATGAAATAGGAATTGAAGAGGGTAGCAAATTCAGTTGGAGTTTTTTGTGGGTCAGGGATGAATTGCTTTGAGAGCCTGGGTGTAATAGTTGGATGATGGAGGACCAGAATTTTTGGGGATTATTTTTATGTTGGCTTTGTAGGTGGAAGTAGTATTTTTTATCAGTGGTTATTAGACATTTTGCCTGGTTACAGAGTTGCTTGTAATGTAGTAGAGTTGAGGGGTCTTTGTTTTTCTACCATGATTTCCAGATTTTATCTCTTGTGGACATTATTTCTTTGGTGGATTTTTGAGAGCCAGCATGCATGGTTATGGTTTATTCATTTTTGGCGGGTAGGTGCTTGCCTATTCAGGATGTCTAGAAATGTTGCGTTAAAGAATTCAGCAGCTTCATTAAGTGGTAGGGATTTGAGGGGTTTCCAGTTTACTTTAGCTAAGGATTCATTAAATATGGATGATTGGAACTTAGTAAAATTTCTGGTAGATTTGTATTGGTGTTGGCCTGCGGTTGGAGTAGTTTTGCATATGATATATGCTGGGTGGTGGTCACTAATGGTATTAGGTAGTATGCCTGCACTGATGACATTGAAAGGGTGGGACGCTAATATCCAGTCTATTGTGGAGCCCCAGTTGTAATTTTGTGAGGTCTAGTGATGTCTTCAATTAGTTGGGAGAAGTTGTAAAGATTTATGTTTTTTGAGGGGTTGTTATGGCCTATATCTAGCCAATCGATATTTGCATCACCTAGAATGATGGTT
Source organism: Protopterus annectens (assembly GCF_019279795.1). Classification (NCBI taxonomy): domain Eukaryota; kingdom Metazoa; phylum Chordata; order Ceratodontiformes; family Protopteridae; genus Protopterus; species Protopterus annectens. The sequence continues at coordinate 1,619,621,842 of NC_056732.1, forward strand.
TCATTATCTATATTTTGGGAAGTCCAGGCAAGTATGTTTTGTAATATTGGTATGTTGTTTCCTGGGGGAATATAAAGAGCAATTATGCAAATGTTTTTATGGTTGTTAAGTTTTAATATAGAGATTAGTATTTCAGCTGGGGAGAAGTTGGGTGTAGGTTTTTAGTAAGGGATTAATGTGTAATTGCTAGGGAAAAGTATTGCTACTCCTCCTCCTCTCTTGGGTCGATTGACTCTCAGGCATTAGTAGCTTGGGGGGAGAAATTCAGTGTCTTTTATATATAATTTCAACCAGGTTTCAGTAGCTGCTATAATATCTGGGTTGTACTTAGAAATCCAGGCATGGAGTTCAGGTATCTTGTTCCTAAGGCTTTGGAGATTTATGGTTGATAGCATAAGAGATTTGCTAGGTTTGCTGAAGCTGAGGGGGGCTGGGCCTGGGTTGGGTTGTACATCACCACACTGGGAAAGAGTGCTTTGGCAAATTGTGTAGGTTATACTTCTCAGTTTTTTTCCAAAAATGGTGTAGTTGCTGCTGGTGGTATGATAAAGGGAGTATCTTTGGAGAGGTAGAATTTTCACTTTGCATAGTGCAGAGGTATTAGCTGTGAATAAGCTAGGGTGGATGTCTGAGTAACTTGACAATTGTGGGTTATGTGTGCTGGTTGTACAGGTATGTGCAGGAAGTATGTTGGGTGCCTGGAAAGTTGTGATTATTGTTAGGAGAGAGAGTGTAAGTGAGAGAAGCAAGATAAGAGTAATAGTTGTGATGGGTATGATGGTGGGTGAGTGCAGTTTGATAAAGAATATGAGCAGGATAGAAGTAGTTTAGAGGATAGAGTAATATATGGGCTTATTTAGAAATGGGTGGGGAGGTAGAGTACAATGAGGAGGAGGTATGATAGGGGAATAATTAGGGGGGTTATGGGATAGGTGGAAGAAAAGTATGGGAGGGGTCAGGCTAGGTATAAGGTTTATGTTATGGGGGAGGGTGGGGATGGGGGCAGGGAGTGGAGTGAGCATAGCAAACGGAGCAGGTTCAGCCCCACAGGGAGAAGACCTGAAAAAATTATCAGTTTAAAGGTGAGTACTGAGCTTAAAATATCAGTATCTAATAAAAGCTTAACTGAAGTAGCTCTGGAATACTTTAAAACTGCCAAACAGCCCTGTTTATGTGCCTGCAGTGTAAATTAGGTAGAGTTGTGATTAGTCTAGAGACTATGCTGAAAGTAAAAGCAAAATTTACTAATGTAAACAGCAAAGGCTTTGGAGTGTGTCTGTGTGTGTGTGTGTGTGTGTGTGTGTGTGTGTGTGTGTGTGTGTGTGTGTGTGTGTATAAGGTTCAAGGTATTGGCCCAATCTAGTGTCAGTTGGCTGGAACCCTTCACTGATGTTGTGCATACACCTTTTAAGCCTTAAAACCTAACAGAAACTAAGTTGTAATTCACCTATTACAACAGAAAAGCTGTAGGGTGTCAGGTTCTAGCTTCCTGGAGGTTTTATTTAGTTTTGATAGTCAGCTTCAGTGGATGAAGTGGAAAATGTGTATTGTAGTTAATCTCAAGTGGGGGAGTGGGGTCACACCTGAAAGAAACCCATGCAACTATTACAACAGAAAAACTGTAGGATAAGTAGCATTCTTAGATTGTGAAACTCAGACATAGTCTGTGATTGTTAAACTGGTGCTAGCTGCATGGAACAGTAACACCTTTTAACCAAATACATCTTGTCCTGTTTACCTTTGCTGAATACACATAATAAAAATGAACCTAATAATTTAATTTATATATATATATATATATATATATATATATATGTATGCATATGTATATATATATATATATATATATATATATATATATATATATATATATATATTTTTTTTTCACTTTAGAAGATTGAAAGCCCATAACATTGAAATTCAAAACATTAAGACCAAAATCTTGAAAATTCAAAACACTGAAAATTCAAAACATTGAATCCCATAACATTGAAAATACATAGGAAACCAACATTTAATGTATGCCAGCACAACTATATACAGAAACAAATAAAAAACAAACCATACTATGCTTCTCCAGCTATAAGCAGGTGGGCAAGCCACCCTGGACCCCCACATCCCCTGCTACTTAAATATATCAACTCTGAGATAACACTACACAGAACAAAATGGCAAACATACTATTTCGCGCTTCATGACTGTATGTTTAAATTGTAAAAAGCTATCCTCAGCCTTCTCTTACAAACACTACTTCATTGCTTAAATGTTATGGATGGCCTAATGGTTAAGGTGTTTGCCTTGCAAACACAAGGTGCAGGGTTTGAGTCTTACACGGGACAACTGGCTAGGCTTAAAATGGCTCTCAAGGGCAGTTAGCTTAGTACTAACCTGTGAACCCTGTGTGTACACATTACTATATGTCTTTGTGATACTTACCAGAGTTTAATAGGTAACCTCAGTCATGTTCCCTTGCTATACTACAACATAACTCATCTTAGTGCAGTGTGCAAGAACAATAATTGACAAAGTTGTTTGTTCATAGGATTAATTTAGAATTTTTATTCAAAGCGCATCCTAGAACACATAATGAATGTAAGGTGTCAAGTAGATTCAACCCACCATTGCCACCCGGGTTAGAAGTATTTGAAAAGATATGTGAATTGGATCTAAGGGACAGTCATGAGACTAATAGAAGTAGATTATTAAACAACAAAAATAATTTTACAAGGGAGGAAAAGGAGAATTTAACTAGGTTGAATTTCCAGAACGCAAGAGTGGGGAAACTGGATAAGGATGTAGGCCTAGTATTTTTTGACGAAGATGATTATATAGCACATATGGAAAAGTTACTCAATTCAGAACACTATAATATGGCTTCTCTCAATGAAATGAATCAAGCCCACCAAAAAATGAAAGTGCTCTTTAATGATCTATCTATAGAATCATGTATTCCTATGGATTTATATATCTATATGTCATGTTTGCCCCCCCTTACTCCATTGATTTTTGGGATACCGAAAATTCATAAGGATATTTTAGACCCACCACTCCGACCAATAGTTAATGGTAGAAACTCCATAACTTATCCCTTAGCCAAATTTGTGGATATGAAACTGAAGAAATATGTAACATACATCTGTAGGGATTCATGGGCATTCCTAAAAAGTAGTAATGATCTGCAATATGGTGATAACATCATATTGTTGACTATAGATGTCAAAGATCTTATATACGGTAATATCTACAGATATTGGTATAGAATGGGTGACAAACTTAATTCGAACAAAAGGTGCCAATGAAAGCGAAATTTATCTGTTACAGGAGTTGTTGAATTTAATACTTACTAATAATTACTTTATGTTTAATGGTGGTTATTATTTACAGAGTCCAGGAGTGGCTATGGGCTCACCTTGCGGTGTGAGTTTCGCTAATTTAGTGATGGCACAATGGGAGCTCTGTCACATCTTCAGTAATAATCCAAATAGGAACAACATTCATTATTATATGAGATTTTTGGATGATGTATTTATTATGTTTAATGGTTGTTTGGATGACATTCCAAAGTTTGTTTCTTATCTAAATGAATCAACAAGTTTTTTGAAATTTACTTATAGTTTTGGCCATAATAGTATAACCTATTTAGATGTGGAATTATATAGACATAAAAATGACGGACCATTTAAGGCTTGCATTCATAGGAAGCCAACATATTCATATTTGTTTCTGCATTTCACCAGTTGTCACCCTTTGCAACAGAAAAGATCTGTTGTAAAGGGCCAACTGGTGAGAGCAGCACGGATGGTCTCTGAAGAAAATTAATTTAAGCTTGAATGTCAAGTACTATATGACATGTTTTTGAAGTGTGGCTATCTTATGCATTTACTTGATGAATTAATTTTTGAAGTTCAACACAAAAGAGCTATTGGTGAATATAGACCTATTTTAACATCTGATATGAATAGAAGGGATGTAACAGTACATGACACTATTTCTAAACTTGTTATTAGAGAAAGTACATCTAGACTGACGTTTATTACAACTTTTAGCCTGGATGCTTCCAGTATAAGACAAATACTTTGTAAAAATTGGGATGTTGTCTATTATTGAACTGTTCCCAAGGGTCACCTATAGATGGGATCCTACCCTTAAAAATTTACTAGAAAATGCTTCTACCTCTGTAACTAGAATTACAAGTATGTACAAATGTGAAAGTTGTGCATACTGTAAACAAAGAAGAAGGTAGGACCTTCATTATCAGGGGAGAAAGTATACTATTAAAAACAGATTCAACTGTTTCTCTGGGGGGGGGGTGTACCTGGCAACCTGTAGACTCTGTCCTTGTTTTTACGTAGGTAAAATGGATTGTAAATTCAAGAACAGGATATATGAACATCTGTATTGTATCAGGAGAGTAAAAACGGAGAATGCTTTAGCGAAGCGTATACAGGAACAGCCCCATCATAGTTTTACTTTTAGAATTATAGATCAAGTACAACATAACCCCAGGGGGGTCCAATGGGCCTATTATTGGAATTTTGTGAACTCATGTGGCAAATAAGATTCCATGCCTACAATTTGCCAGGCTTAAACAATAAGAGCTCACTAGTTTGTATATTAAAATTAAAGAGTATTCAGAGATGAATAAGCCTACATTTTGCTAAATAGCATTACGACCTATTACAAGTTTAAACATTTTAATTTTAATATATCCACAATACGTTTTGTAGATATTATAATTATTCATATATATATATTTATTTATTTACATATTTTTGCACTGCTTATGATGTGTATCCAAAATATTTATTCATGTATTTATTTATTTTAGCTAATTCCACTTTCTTCAATGAGCATTTCATTGGGTTTTTATAATGCATTTAATGAAATAGGGTCAGTATACCTTTTAGAAGTTGAATTATGTGTTTTAACATCATGTCATGATTAATTATGTATATATATATATATATATATATATATATATATATATATATATATATATATATATATATATATATATATATATATATATATATATATATATATATATATATATATATATATATATATATATATAGGCTAGTTAATTAATTTATTCCCTGTCTGAAGAAGTTTTACTTTACTAGAGTAAGACAAAAGTGCTTACTATGTGCTTACTATTATACTGTTCATTTTAATAAATTGTTTTGTGGATGAATGACGAGCCAGCAGTTTACTTTATTCTACAACATAAGACAGCTTAGTGCAGTGTAGTGTAGTGTGAGCTTGGTGTTGATATATTTAAGTAGCAGGGGGTAGGGGTGGGGGCACAGCCCCCCACATGGGGGTTTCAGGGGGACTTGCTCCCCTGCTTATATTTGAAGAAGTGTAATGTGGTTTGTTTATTTGTTTCAGTATGTAATTGTGCTGGAATATAGTACATGTTGTTTTTCTATGTTTTTTCAATGTTATGGGATTCAATGTTTTGAGTTTTCAGTGTTTTAAAGTTTCAAGATTTTTGTCTCAGTGTTTTGAATTTCAATGTTATGGGCTTTCAATCTTCATTATTGGGGCAAGCCTCTGCATAACCACCCAGTTTGTGGGATCTGTCACCACAGACCCTAATCTCTATATATTCTAAGTCCAATATCATAATAGCATGGAGAAAATGGAAAAGGAGCAAAACATAACAAAAACCAAGACCAAAGTAGTCCAGGTGTGACACAACTAGCTCTCAAATGCTGAAGCACTGACTAAAAGGACATGTGTTAGCTCTTCTTCATCTTTTTGTGACATGATGAATCACTACACTTGCGCATACTGTTTCATACTAGCATATACTGCAACACAGCTAAACTTAACCACTAAGCTGTATGCTTTTGGTTAAGTTCTCTAACATTTGTGTATATAGCATTTGGAAGTATACAGCTTCCCATATGCTAATTCTAACCCAAGGAACTTGCATGTTATATAGTCTACTTTTTTCTAGAATGCAGTCAGAATAAAAACCTTAGAAAGGCTAGAAACAATCTCATGGTGTTTTGGTTGTTTATTAGATACCCTGCCAAGCAACCAAATATTGCATGGTGTCAAATGTAACTAAATTCATAGAAGTGAAGAAATTCTTTTTTTTTTTGGGGGGGGGGAGTCAGTATGCTTAGAAATGCAGAAGTATAATTTGAAGCTAGAACATGGCACGACTGCAAGCAACCAGGAATTGTTTCACTGCAAGGCAAGTTGAGTGAAAACTGGGAGACTTGAATTCAATTTACTTCTCATTTTTGGTGAAGTAATCATGAAGCCTGAAACCATATAGTGTGGCACATTTCTGTACAAGCTTGGGAAAGAAATGTCAAAAGCATTTAAACTCAATTATCTTTTCAAGAGGAGAAAGAAAACTTAGCAGCAAGTAGAGAGACATTCAGGAACTATAGTAAGCTTAGAACAGACTTGCTATACATTTCACAATTTGTTCGTCACAGGTTATACAGAGTTCATAGATACTGTTACTATTGAGCAAAGACAGTGTGTTTGGTAAGTTTGGTAAGTTGCATGATTAATTAATAAGAGGTGCAACAGTGTACAAGACATAATCAAAAAACCTGCAGACTATTAAAATAAGCAGTCCGGGCCACATCAAAAGCAGAAGCTCTATGCAGCATGAGTAATATTGTGATGAGATTGTTAAAAGTTGTAATTGAAGAAACTGAAGAATGCAAGATGCATCGAAAGTCAAACTAAAAGTGAATGTGAGATTTAATGCAAGAAAATATACTGAACTTCAAGTAAAACATGAAAGAGAGAGAGTTAAAGGTAAAATTAGTGCAGCAATGATGGCAGTATGAGGGTGACAGAGAGAATGAAGAGGAAGTACAACACAGCTGACATTTAAGGGTCATGGATTAGGTTTTGTTGTAAAGATGAGCAAGACTTATCTTACTTTTAAAAGGTTTATAGAAGCAATAGCAGAAGGAATATTTTTTCAAAGATGTGCAAAAAGGGAAACAAAATATCAGAAAAAAACATGCTGTTGAACACAAACCTGAAAGTGGTCACTCTGTAGGTGTTATTAAAGTGAAAAGGTCTGGATATGGTGAAGTCAGAAGATGTCATGAAATACTGAGACTTACCAAAAAACAATGTTAAATTTAAATTAAAGGAATGTGCAGAGTGCAATGTTGTGCTTGATGATACTTTTGAACCATTAGAGTCAAAAGGCATGACAAATAAAGGTGTGTTTTTATTTCTACCATATTCAATACATCAGTAAAGCCATTGGATCAAACACTACTAATGTAATAATAAAAATAAAACGTACTAGATCCTTTTTCTCAAGCTTGTTTTCAGACGCTAATTCAATTAATAATATTCTGTATTCCTTGGCAGTGAGAGGGCAAGGAAAGCATTATGAATTCCCAGTGTAAAAGCTAAGCATTCCTGTACAGCTTCAGAACAGTGACACAATTGCTAAGATTTGTCAAATGTTATAAAAAGCCATACCAATGATATAATTTACAGCTATACTAATTTACTGACAGGCTTAGGAAGTTCATGAAAATATCATAAATTAATAATTCTTTATGTGAAACATGCTGCTAGGAAAGAACCACTCTCTCTCAGGATCACGAATGTTTATGAATTAAAGTAACAAGAAAGTTTAGATATCATTAGGGAGAAATAAAAATCAAAAGAATGGTTGAATGGCATAGGTTCATAGGTTATCGGCCCTAGGACCTATACAAGCCTAGCCATAACAATTCCCTGGCTATTACTTTCTTGGTCCCCTGTCTAACAGGGCAGTTGACGTGATCCCTGGGGTGAATTTCCTGTCTCCCATCCAATCGTCAAGGTTCTTTTTGAAGAGGGCCAAAGAGGTGCTCAGCTTGACATGTATGGGCAGTCTGTTCCAGAGTGTGGAGAGTTCTGGTTCAGGAACCTATCCCTCCAGCATGTTTTGTTCATTGTGATGACTAGGTTTACATCTCTGGAGCATGTGGCTCTGAGGGATTGGGATTTCTTTAAGTGTAGCATGTCCAACAGCTCTGGGTTTGACATGGCCTTGTATGTTAAGCAGAGAGCATCTCTGAGCAGGCGATATGCAACAGAGCATAGCTGGAATTTTTTTAGATGGTTAGATTAGGGCATCTGCTTTAGGCTTGTGATTCTTTTAGTGAGGTATTTCTATGGCCTTTCCAGTTGTTGCAGATGTTTTGTGAGGTACATACCAAATGGGGCATTGTACTCTATAATGGGTCTAATGAGGGGTGAGTACAGTGGGACAATGACCTCCTTTTTTCTGGATGAAAAGCCCTTAATGATGAGGTGTGCCACATAGAAGGATTTCCTGACTGTTGTGGCGATGTGGTTATCGAAGGTGAGACCACTGTCCACCTATGTCCCTAAGTCCCTTATCACACTTTCTATGTTTAGTGTACTGCCACTTATGTGGTAATTCATGGGTACGTGTTTTTTCCCAAAAGGGATAACTATACATTTCTTGGCACTGAGGTTGAGCCCATAGCTCTGGCACCAAGCATCTGTTTCTGTAAGGCCCTTTTGTAGAATATCCACATCATTTGGGGATTCAATAATGGCTCCCAGTTTGCAGTCATCTGCGAACTTTGTTAGCCAGAGTCCCTTAGTGCTGGCCTGTACTTCAGAGGTTACTGCATGGTTACTGTTATGGACCAAAACAATATTTGCATATGCACTTTTGTACAAATGTTGCGTGAAGTGAATAAAAGAGGAGGTTATTGTTTGCTTAAAGTACCAAATGCTAAATACATTTCAGTGCTAAATGCAAACCATGGTTTCAAGTGAATACAGGTATTTATTTATTTATTTATTCATTTATTTAATGACCAGTGTTTGGAACGATCAGTCTGTACTTTTTTAGCCTTAACCCAAACCTATAAAATAGCATAGAAATACAAAAGTGTGGTGCAATTCTTGTTGATTGACTATACAAAGACAAAACCATGTTACAACTGCAATGTTTCCCAAATGTTCACGGTATAAATGAACAGCAAAATCTTACAGTAATGGAAAAGGTGTTAGCCTTCAATGTAAGTAGTATGTACAACATTCTGGGATACACTCTATCAAATGTAAAACTGATGATTACACATTTACAAGCGACAAATTTTTAGCTTTTAGCTTAAGTAGTATGTTGACATTCTGAGGTACAGGTTTATAGGTTCATGGGTTCATAGTTGTTTACTAGGCTAATGGCCTTGCCATGCATCCCGAATCTCTGACAAGTGCTGGTACCCTTGAGAAGTGCAAATAGGGGCTTGGGAGATGAACCATTTACAAGCAGCCAGGGGCCTGGAAGATGAACCATTTACAGGCTGCCTGTGTCCAGTACAGACACAGGTTCCATACCAGGCATGAATTCCTGTTCCCTATCCAATTGTCCAAGCTACACAGATTGTCAGATACATGACTATTATACATTTAATGCCAAGTGAAGAAAGCTCCAGGTTTTGCACATTTAATATGTATTGAGAAAAACATTAAATTCCATAGATTTCTGCTTATTTTATCAAAACCACAAAAATCCAAGATACCCGATCTTAATGTAATTGTAGTTTAATTAAGCAAAAACAGTACACTCACTTTTCGTTCTCCTTACAATACAAAGAACTTCTTCAGATAAAAGTATCAAACAGTCAATGAAGTTTAAATCCATTTTTTTTAAAAAACATGTGATTTACAAATCCAAGCCCATTGGATACTTAATTATTGAATTAAACTTCCTTAATTGATTTACCACTAAACCCTCAAGGGTCTTATTACCAACAACTTGTCCAAGTTTGTAAAATACCTTATGTCTGTATTTGTCCCCAAATGGAGTGCAAAAATGTGACACAATACCCAAAAATGTATGATATAAACATACTAAAATATTTAAAAAAATGAGATATCTTCTTTGGCCTGCATTTTAAAACTCAGGAACTTAGCACGCTGATTAAAGAAAATTATTGAGTGAAATATCAGCAATTTTTAATGGAATTTTAACTTTTGTCTTAACGTTTTCTCTCCCTCCTTGGTACATGTCTTAGATATATATATCATTTATGAGTTTATGGAACATCTCTGATTTGTATACAGGTTATAGGTTAATATAAATAATTTTAAATGGATCATTTAATACATAACTAAAATATGTTTTATTAAAATTTGATAGTTGAAATATTTTTTTTTAAATATTTTAGTATGTTTATATCATACATTTTTGGGTATTGTGTCACATTTTTGCACTCCATTTGGTGATAAATACAGACATAATGTATTATACAAACTTGTGGTTCCATTATACAAACTTGGACAAGTTGTTGGTAATAAGACCCTTGAGGGTTAAGTGGTAAATCAATTAAGGAAGTTTAATTCAATAATTAAGTATCCAATGGGCTTGGATTTGTAAATCACATGTTTTTTAAAAAAATGAATTTAAACTTCATTGACTGTTTGATACTTTTATCTGAAGAAGTTCTTTGTATTGTAAGGAGAACGAAAAGTGAGTGTACTGTTTTTGCTTAATTAAACTACAATTACATTAAGATCGGGTATCTTGGATTTTTGTGTGCTGGTCTGCCTACAGTTAAATGCACTTAGACATGTTCTGGTATTCAATAATGCCTACACTAAGCATAAACTAAGTGTACACCATTCTGAAACACAGGAATAACTTGCAATTTCTTCCTCCTAATTTTAGTTTTCCTGCTGATTTTCTTGCAGCTTAAAATACTGACATGGATTTATAAATGTTACTATATAAGGTTACCACAAAGTGTAGACTACATGTACACTTACTTTCTGAGTGAATAAAAAGCACAGAAATGTGGTAGGGATGTTCTTGAATACATATAATATACACTTATGCTTTCAGGGTAATCAAGGACAAATGTAAAATAAAAGCGATAAATCTGAAATATGTCTGTATCTTTCTAATACCAGAAGGACTGAAGGCTAATACAGAAAAAAATCACAGCAAGTGTGCAAATTCCAGAGACAGAAAACAAACAGGCACTACCAAAGTTCTGAGAAAGATGCAGTGCCTTTCAACATTTGTACTCAATATGATTGACATGGTTCTGCTATTAACCATAAAGTAATGTCCAGATGAAGTTACAGGCCAATGAACATGCCAACTTTAGTTGGTTGCAGAATTTAAAAAAAAGGCATTCTGCAGGGATAATTCCCCCTACCACACACCCATAACATAAAATAATATTATAATATTAACTAATAATAAAAGTCAACTCCATGGTTTAAAGGCCACAAAGAAAAGGTAAAAAATAACATTGGTCACCAGTTATGTAATCACTAGAAGAACAACTTCTGGCATAATTATATCCCTAAAAATGTGTCAGAGGAAGATGCTGTGATGCCTGTGCACTGGCCCAGCAATCAAGAAGCCTCAATCCTCACCACTAACACCAGTGAGGGGCATTCATATAGGAAAAGGATAACAAATACAAACACAGTAAAGTACAATTTCCTTTAAGAGCACATATAGATCACAGTCTGGGGATGGTTTCTCCCTTTTTCTCCAGGTCCCCAATATGACTCCCCACTGGCACAGCTATAGGGTCCAGATCTCAGCCTAGTGGGCAAGTTAAAACCTCCAGCACCTTCTCTGTCCAACCAATGCTTTGTGTCCCTGCCCAAGTAGCTGACATACACACACTTTGTGATAAGAGTTTATACAACCACACAGACCCTCCTGGGGAATGCTGGAACAGGTTCTCCAGCTGTGCCCCTTTTACCCAGACTGTACAATAGAAATCACTGCCACCACCCAGCTAATATTTATCCACTACTGAAAGGCCTTTATGAAAGGGTGTCCAATTATACTGTACTAAATTATTATTATTATCCAAATGGTAAGTCCGACTGAACAGTCAATACTTATTTGGAGTGACTTGGTACAGTATCACTATATACATGCAATGTACTCTTAGAGCTTAAATGTTCCCTGCACAAAACAGTGACAGTTGAAAGGTTTAACAATATTTAATAATAAATAAAAAAACACAAGACAATACTTCTTACTACACAGTGCTAGTCAAGAGTTCAGAGATCACAGAGAAATACTTAAAATAATACAGTAGAAAAGCTCTGACATCACAAAAAAAACTAGTCTAAAATTCCTATTTCCTAGCTATTTTTAAGAGAAAACACAGTTCTAAAATCCTACTTACATAGAGGCACAGGCAGAGTGGTGAGTTGGATGTTCACAAGACAAATGCTCTAATGCTCTCATTCTTTCTATCCTTAAATTGATAACACAGTACCACTGATTCATTTCAGATTACATCATTTCTTTCTGGTTCCCAGGCTAACAGACTCTCAGAGGTTAATCCCCCCTTTTGATCTTGTCAGGAACCAGAGCAATAAAAGGAATTATACATGCAAATTCTAGCCATTAACTCTGGCCTCAAAACAATAGGCAGAATGCCTTTAACTAGACATCTCGGCTCCAAATTTTGACATCAAAGAACTGACATCAGCTTTGTTACAGCAGAGTGCATTGTTGTTACGTTTGCAGTTCCACATTTAACATGATTTTTTTCCCATTTAAGAGAACAGGCCCGTGGCTTATACTAATATTTACAAATAATAGTATTATCTACAAAATTCTATCTGACTAGGCTGGCAGCCTTCACCTGTCTTCACAGATTCCATCAGGAAAGTAAGTTATGACTAAGAAAAGGCTTTAAAAATGCTCAAAAACTAGTGAAAGAAGCATTGATTTTAAGATGTGATGATCTGAACAATCCAGTTGTAGTGTATGTACTTGCTGATCAGAATTGTAAAAGAGCTTTCGTTTGACAACAGAATAAACCCGTTTCCTGTGGTCCAAGATTATTTACAGCAGCACAAAAGAGATATGCTCTGGTAGAAAAGCAACTATTAGCAATATGTAATTGAGAAATTCTAAGAATCAGTCTATAGTAAATAAGTTCAGGTGAAACAAACCATGATCTGCTCAAAGGCTTTGTGCAACTTACTTCTAGTAGTGAAAAGTATTTTAATTCATTCACGTATGCATGATCTGGAAGTAAAATGCAGACAGGGCAAGGAACTAATCACAGCAGATATAGTGAGCATATTATGTTACCAGGGAAGCATGACAAGAAGTTACAAGTAAAGTTTTTTTTTTTTTTTTTTTTTTAAATACTGTAACGAAAACAGAAAATTGTGACTGAATGAAATCACAGTGAGAAGTTGACCTGAGCAAAAATCATTGATAAGGAGAAAAAGTCAGTCATCTTTATTGTTTAAGTAAGAAATACATTGTCTCCAGGATTTAATGTTCTATACCAGGCAAAGAGTCTGTTGTCCTTTGGATGAGATGCCCCATCTGCTTGAGTTGGTGGTAGCTCAAGAACCCACAGTATCAGTTGACAAGAATAAAGAAAGTTCCCCAGTGCTGTGGCCACATTTCCCCTAGCAGTAAAAATACAACATTTGGTCTATCCCAAAAAGAATTCACTATCCTAGTAGGACTAACCCAGTCAGAAAAGACTAAATAATACTCCAGAATCTGAGGTATTTCAGGCGTTTATTCACATTGTTAGTGGTTAGTTTATGAGATAAGCTGTAGTTAGATGCCATGTTCTTAAAGTTGCCCCAATCTAGTTTAGATCGATCTAACTAGTTATGCATAATATAGAGCCTGATTAACATGAAAAGAGCAATCTGTATCCTGAGATCAGTAAGAGGTTATGTCCTCATGGTATATATGAAGTATAGCAAATTCCCAGGAGAGACTGGATTTACCATAGCCCATTTTTTTAAGTTTGATCCCTAGGGAATTCCATAAATTCTGAGCATATTTACAGTACCATAGAGTGTGTAGGAGGTCAGCTTTAGCTGTGGGGCAAAAAGGGCAAAAGAGTGAAGTGTTAGGAAAAAAAGAGTTTAAATGTCCAGGAGTATAGTAAGCATTATTATTAGTCATTAACTGGGTATATAATAGTTTCTTAAAAGGGGCAAAACTGTTGGTGTGATTAAATGCTTGGGAGAGATGAGCATCTGTCAGGTCAGGGGTTTTGTCTCTCAAATATTGTGCGAATGTAATAGAGGATTGGTATCTAGATGTAGAGACTAGTTTGTGAGTAAAAGCATCTTCTTTTTGATTTTTAGACATCACAGGAGTTAAGTAACCAAGTTTATTTCTTCTTGTAACTTATTTGGGAAGCATCCTAAGGTAAAAATTACTTATTTGATTTGTCTCAAGATTATTTTGTATTTGCTATTTAAGTTTTATTTTGATATCATTAAGGGAGTTGTCTTTATGCTGAAATAAACCCCATACAGTTAAGGTTTTAATTTGAGGGGATTGATCTAGGTTTAGCATTTTGTTACCCAATTTTAGATTTGGGTTCAGATGAATGGGTTGCAAGAGAATGAGCACATTTGACAGACCTAATGAGGTGAAGAGTTTTTGAAATATGCTATTTGCTATATGCTACATATATAGGCTATAGCCCTTTGCATATCTTCAATGTTTGCACTGTTTCTGTCTCAGTTTCTCTTATATACTAATAACTGTCTAATTATCTTATAACAGTGGATCTTTTTATACTATTTCTGTACTGCTTACTCTGTATATTAATAACTGTGTTAACATTTTATGTCTGTTTAGCTTTTCTCCCCGAGCCTCCACTGAAAATGGGTTCCTGATCTACTGGACTTTCCCGGTCAGCAAATGTCAATAAATAAATAAATAATCTTATGCTTATTAGATTATGTAATTTAATGTCTTTTAATAAAGATTTATTTATGAAGAGTAATGCTTTGGGGTTTATTTTACAACTTTTCACTTGAGCCTGCTAGAGACCAATCCATTGAGTAAAATGAGCTATTTAATTTGGATTATGGCCTGTGATTAGTTAGCAAACGTTCCCCCGGATTTACGAAAGCTTGCACGGAGTGCAAGAAGAGTGTAGGAGCTCACTTCGGCAATATGCCTGCCGTGCGATCCAGGAACAGCAGGCAGGGGCGTGCATGAGAGCTGCTAAAGCTACTCTTGCACAGACAGCATCATGGTATGCAAATTACCTCATTTGCTGGTGAAAGCCATGCAAATGAGTTAAATTTGCTATCCAGGAAACACTAACCTGTCCGTGGAAGATTAGTGTTAGAAATGTACTCCGTTGGTAACGGAGTACATTTCTGCAAATAGCTAAATGGAGCTATGACAGCTTCAAATAAAGGATGCATACAGTTGAGGAAGCCTGCCAATGGCCAAATATAAGGCCATTGGCATTTTAAAATGTTTAAAAATATAACAATTTTACTTTTTTGTTCTCCAATGTTTAAGCATAGCGCAGCACCGCACAAATGTGCGGCGCTTATAAAAACAAGAAAATAATTTTAAAAAAGTCAAAAATAGGCATTTTCACTAAAAAGCTTATTCTGCCATGCAGGTGAATGGCAGGCTGAAGACAACATGGCCACTGACTAGTGGTTGCTAAGGGGGGGAAGCTCAGTGTGAGAGATGTAACCATGCATTACTAAGCAATCCTATGCAAATGAGGATAAGGATAGTGAATCCCAATTTTCCCCAGCATGTGAGGCATGTCCCAAGAGTGTAAGAGTAGGAGTAGGTGAGTAGAAAAGTAGAATATAGGTGATATCATGAGGGGCTGTGTCAGACAGGCTGTAAGCTAATTGGAGCATAGTGGCTTGTGTTTGCCCTGAGTTGCTCAGGATTGCAAGTGGCGTGCCTACAGTTGTCCTATTTGAAAACCTCAAACCCAAGGTGCACACTGTTAAAAGATAGGAAACTCCATGCAAACATGCACACAGAGTGTGCACTCATGTGTGTGCATGTGCGCACATGTGCGTGCATTTGTGCTTGTTTGTGCGGCACTGCCCCGAGCGGAAACAGGCAAAAGGAAGGAAAAGAAGTAGTAGGAAGTTAACCAAGGAGAACTAGTAGAGCTGCCAGGTGAAATATATCAGAATCAGCCAATTACACAGGCAGCAGACTAGCCCAGCCCAGCACTTTAAACTCTGCAAACACCATTCCCCCCTGTTGTTTTGAAAGAACTCTGCAACACTGCAGTATACAAAGAGCGAAAGCTTAAAAAGCTTAAGTCAGACAAAATGTTGGGGCTGCTCTTGCTATCATAAACCAACATGTGCAAGGTGCTGAGGGTGGTGATGTTGTGAATGCTGCTGAGCAGCCCACAGTGAGGAGACGGAGCAGAGTGTACAGACCCATGGTAACCTACCAGGGGCTAGATGAGCTGGAGATAGTGGAGCACTATAGGGTGGACAGAGACCCCCTACAGCAAATTGTTGAGCTGTGCCAGCTGCAATTCACACACAGAACCAACAGAGGGGAACCCATCCCAGTGGATACCAAGATATGTGTCGGCCTAAGAATACTCGCTACAGGTACCTTCCTAAGACCAACTGGTGATATGATGGAGATTTCACAGGCATCAGCATCCAGGTACTCCACCAGTTCCTGGATGCCATGTCAGCACATGTCGGTGATCATGTATATTTCCCCAATTCCTGTGAGGCATTAGCCAGCTTTGTGCGTCTTTTCTACCAAATAGCAGAATACCCTGAGGTAGTGGGTGCAATAGACTGCACACACATATGCATCAAAGCACCACCCGGTGAGTGGGGTAGGGTCTACATCAACCGCAAGGGCTTCCCCTCCATTAACTGCCAGGTCATGTGCGATGCCCAGGGCATAATAATGAATGTGTGTGCTGGCTGCCCTGGAGGCTATCACGATTCCCACATCTGGCATCTGATGCAGCTGTACCAGAGATTTGACAATGGGGCATCCCTGATGGTCACCTAGTGGGGGATGCTGGATACGCACTGGAGCCGTGGCTGATGACACCCATCAGAAATGCACACACACCTGAACAAGAACTCCATAATGAGGCACACGCACAAACAAGAAACATAACTGAGCATGTGTTTGGGATGCTCAAGTCACGGTTTCAGTGCCTGGACATATCTGGTGGAGCCTTGCAGTACTCACCAACTACATGTACCCAAATTGTTATGGTGTGTGCCATGCTAAACAATATGATCCTGTGGAAACAGCTGCAGCAGGAACAGCATGGGGCAGGGCCAAACAGCCCCCCCACCATTGCCAAGGCCTGCACAGGCACAGCGTGACTCATAAGAGGAACAACCTGAGCCTGCCCCAGTAAGAAGAAGGAGGCATGCCCAGTATAACCTGGCCTTTGCAAAGAGGCAATGCATAGCACATATACTGACTCAGTAGGAACCCTGGAAATTACACCTCTCTCTGACTCGCACATACAGTAAAAGGGATGCCTAACTTGACACTACGTGTTTTCAAACATGTATAGAGAGTGTACTATGTGCATCCAACATAGGCAGCCCTGCAGCACCACCTGAGGTAAGAGTGCCCTATTTTAAGCAATATAAAGCACTGCTAAGCACATTTTCCCAGTATTGAGCATATTTAAATACAATTGCGCATAGCTGCGCACCGCGCTAACCAGTGCAACGTCGGACAACGTTGCGCAACGTCAGGCAACATTGAGCAAAGTCGAGCAAAGTCGGGTAAACACTCTCACACCTTTACTGTTCTTTAACCAGTCAGGTCTGCCCAGCAGGAAAATAAAAAGCAGTAACAGGGCACGAACTCAGGATACTGTGCACTATAGTCACAGTACTGAACCACTATGCCATGACAGCATTTCACTGGCACAGACACAACTTAAGTCACTCACACATACCAGTTGGGGGGGTCACATACCTAACAATCACAGCCAGCAGGACAATTGTAGACAAACACAAACACAAACAAATGCTGTATCATGCCCTCTGAAGAGGCATATGGGTAACCTCACCCCAGGCCTATGCAGACAGATAACAGCAGGCCAGGCAGTGTGATGTGGATTGAGTAGGCTATGAAGTCACAAACTAATATGCATGTAATTGGAAGATAAGGTCTGTAGTACAGTGGTATGTCTCAAGCCAGTACGATAGGCAACAGTACAGACTGAAATGGAGTACCTGACATAGCAGTGCAGGCCTAGCAAATGTGTATAAGTGTCAGGTGTACCCCTCATCCTATGTACACCCACAGTAACAATCAGGTGTTCCCCCACAGGTAGAAATGTACAAACAATAGCTGTCCCTCTGTATGTAGAAATGTTGATAAGTCTATGCAAATTGACTCATGGAAGCCCTGCAGGCACAGCGTGCTTCCTGTTGATGTACAACACAAAGGTGAGCCCTGAAGTAAAAAACAACTTGATTTTTCACACACATATAGTATATATGCCCATAGTGGGCATGCTCACACACTTGAACAAATTTAGCAAATTTCAGTCAGCAACATACTGAAAGGTCATACTGGGCATGCTCACACACTTAAACAAACGAAGCAAATGTCAGTCAACAACATACTGAAAGGTCATACTGAGCATGCTCACACACTTAAGCCATGTCTGACTACAGCAGTGGGCCACACATATCTGGCAGTTGAAGTTCTTACTCCAGACACATGTCACCATTCACCAATCCTGCCTTGCGCACACAGTGCTATGAAAACATACCCATATAATATATTGGACCCCTGTCATAATCAAACTATGTAATACAAATACTTAAGTTGTTCAAAGAAAGTTAAAATACAAAGAAGATCAATAAATCTCTGATCAGTATCATCAAGAAACACTGAGCACTCCTAACATTATCCAAGCCAAGCTCTGCCAAAAATATTGCCAAAGATTCCATAGAGAACCATGAAGCTTTCTTTAGCTATGTCATAAATATCAATGTAAACTCATATATGTTCTGAGTTAGTGCAAAGTGTAAACAAATACATGTACACGACTGACATTGCCAACATCTTGTCAGACAGGTTCATATATATTAACCCCTCTCTCACTGACAAAAGGGCCCATTACCACACCTGGAGATTGTGAAAACCCAGAAATCACATATACAATAGTTAAACAGCTCTATCCAAACCTAAAAGCACAGCGTCTATGGGATGACTTGGTGTCCCTGGCTGTGTCATATGTGAACTCCAAAACAAACAGACCCTGCACCTGAACAGTCTGTTGAGACTCACCCTCTGTACAGGATAAGAAACTGTAGAATTGGGTTACAGCAACATTTGGCACACTCCACAAGTGTTGGTACACTTGTTTTATAAGCCTAATAAGCCTGATCTGCAAGGCCATGGAATCCATCATTATGGAACTCATAAACAGAGCTATTGGGAGCTTAGAAACACCCAACCCTACCCATTTTGTTTTGGTCAGGGGCAGATCATGGTCCCTAAACCTGCTAGACAGTTTGCAAGGCAGTTAGCCAGGATATACATCAATGAAATGAGCTCCACACGGCCTACATAGACCTTGAAAAGCCCTTTTCCAACATCCCACACACATGTCATATCCACAAAATCAACAACCTGTGCATAAACACGTATGTCATCTGATGGATTGCCAACTGGGGCATAGATAGATCCCACAAGGTAAGAATTGTGGTCTCCCTGTTGGACTGTAAGCTGGTACCCACTGCTGTCCCCCATGGTTCAGTCCTGGGACCCCTCCTGTCTGGTGTATACTATTCAGAAGTACAGTCAAACATATGAGGGCTATGGTTATCAAAGTTTGTGGATGACTGCAAAAAGGTTATCATAATCGATGTTTGAGACAACAGAGACATTCTTAAAAAGGGTTTCAGTCAGACAGATGTGGTGTCAAAATTATGGCCTCGAGCTACAGTTATACAAATACCACATAGGTGCCAACACCCTAAATATGGTGGTAATAATGAGGGATCTATGGACACATGTGGATAGTCATCTCTACTTTCAGAAACACATTCACAAAGTGGTTAGAAAATCATGCTATGTGTTCCCACAAATTGCCAAAGTCTTTGCATGTAGGTCAAAGGAGGTTCCCTCTACTCATCAGTCATCAGACCCATCAGAGAGTACCACGACACACTTGCGATGAATCTGATGAGGCACCTTCAGCAGCTGGAAAGACCACTGAAGTACCTCAACAAGAGGATTACTGGCCTCAAACAGTTGCCCCATGCAACAAGACTGAAGTAACTCAATCTGTACTCTGTTGCATACCGTCTACTCAGGCGATCTCTGCCCAACAGACAGGTCCATGTCCAATGCAGAAGTGATGTACATGCTCTATCTGAAGTAAACCAAAGCTCGTTGTGCCACATGCTCTAGGGATATAAACGTCACAACAATAAATAGAACATGTTGGAAGGATACATTACTAACTCACAGACTTCCCTTGCTTTGGAACAGGCTCCCAACCTACATTAATGTTTATTTATAATTATGTTTAATTTTTATTTGTTTTCTAAAATTGAGTGGAGAAGCATTAAAAAAAATTGTGATTGTGCTAGATTAGAATCCTGGCTCATATGTACTGTGAGCATTAACTGATACCAGTTGCCAAGGGAAGGTTGGACTACAAGTGTATTTTTACAGTAATTACTGTGCACAGTGTTCATTGCAAATGAGATATTGTTTGCCAGAGCAGTTCATTACGTATACATATACATTAAAGAGATGAATGTTTAAACATGTATGTGTGTGACATGACACGGCAAAAAATAAATGTGTAATTGTAGAACTCTAAGTCTACTGTACCCACAGTTATGCATTTTGTTGCGTGTGTGTGTGTGTGTGTGTGTGTGTGTGTGTGTGTGTGTGTGTGTGTGTGTGTGTGTATATATATATATATATATATATATATATATATATATACATCCATATATCTATATATATATATATATATATATATATATATATATATATATATATATATATATATATATATATATATATATATATATATGCTTCCCTATTAAAATTGCGAAGATCCACTTACCCGAATACGGAAACGTCGACACGTATACGTCAAAAACACCAATTGTCCTGAAGTGCGAAATCTGAAATGTCAAATCGCCATGGTTGGCCCTTCTGCAGTATAGCTCCGTAAGGTAAGTGTGCGTTAGTTACGGACCATAGGGTTAGGGTGCAGGTTAAGGTAAGTGTATAGATAGTAACAGTGTGCGATAGTTACGGATCTTAGGGTAGGGTGCGGGATAAGGTAAGTGCATAGATAGTAATGTATGTAAGGTTTAGTGTAGGGTTAGAAGTAGGGTTTTGGTTAGTGTATGTATGTGGTTTATTTATTTTGTTTGGGTAGGTATTATGTAATGAGCGATGGGATTGGACAACTATGGCGGTTCGAGATTTTGAATTTCACGGTTTAGGGTGCTTGGTGTATTCGCGATTCAGGTAATATGTGTCGATGATTACATATTCACTGTTTAGGACTTTCACGATTGTAATATAGACCCTATATATATATATGTCAGTGAGGGACTCTGCTTAATGTGTATATATATATATATATATATATATATATATATATATATATATATATATACACACACACACACACACACACACACACACACACACACACACACACACACACACACACACATATATATATGTCTAGCTGTTTGCTGCCTGATAGTCATGGCGGAGCCAGTTACACAGAATGTTGAATTACCTTATAACCCTCAGAATGGTCGGAACCTTAATAGATTTGAGAGTTGTGTTTCCATAAAGGAGAACCCGCTACTTGCGTACAATGCAGTATGTCATTCAACTGATGAACAGAACGTTGAGGTGAGCTGTAGTGGCTTGTCTACACTGATGAACCAACTGAAAATGGACTTTATTAAGTTAAAGAGAATGCAACTCCAACACCAGCATTTCGAGGTCTGTATCGCTCGCAGGATTATACCAAGGGGTTTGCGAGTTTTAAAGATGCCAACTACAGGTACATTGTTTCCTGACCTTTTATATAGATGGCAACAGATTAACATTAACACTAGCCTTCAGTATATGACATTACTAAATGAATACTTCCATCCAGAGGAAGATGTTTTACAAGTACGCATTAAAGAACAGCAATGTTTTTTAACTGAGACCTATCCAGCAGTGGTAGTTGATAAAAGTATTGAGAGACTGTTGGACAATGTACATCTATTTGAAAAAAAGCTGATGGAGCAGAAACAGAGTAAGATCCGTAGAGGCACTATGGACTTCAAAAATGGTTGTGTTCACTTGGCCTAGGACTATATTTGAGAAGAATGGACAGGGGAGGGCAGTTCACAATACCTCCAAAGCAAGGGATGATGCACAGGTTATATGCAATGAAGGAAATAACTGTCATGTTAAGTCCATTGGAAGGAATGATCATTTGAGTAGTAATGTTATTGTTACGACGGCTATTGTACACCATGAAGATGGAGGGAATGATGCTTTGCAAACACCTATTGCCGTCCCTGATGTAGGGAATGACATTGGGAATTCTGATATTCCACAGATAGATGTAACTATAGGTTCTAAACAGCATTTACATGTCTCTGATAGTTTGGTTACAGGTGATGTATCGGTTAGAAGGAAGACTAGGAGTGATTTAGAGTCTGGTCTTGCTGGACCAGCTAGCCCTACCCCTTTCCCCATTTCAGCATTTCGGAGAGGAGGGAGGGACAGATCCATGAGCAGGGGGAGACAGAAAAGGAGGATGACAGCCGAGGATTATGTGGGTCCAACATTAAAGAAAATGTGGGAGAAAACAACCAGTCATTAGTATGGAATATTTCCAATAGACAGTTAACTCAGGATGAAATTGATGTTTTAGAGAAGGGACTCACTTTCATACCCTCTGCTAAGAGTGATATAACTGACACAGTTATGGATGTAAAATTTTTGCCCGTAACTTATAACTGAAGTTGGATTTTGGTAATGTTACATCTAATAGGTCAAGACAGAATTTTAGTAAACCTAGTACGTATGTACCCAATTTGCATCCTTTGATAGATGCTTTTTCAAAATTAGTAGAGGAAGACTTACATAAGTATGATATGAATAATAAACATAGGAAATGGCATGGGAATTTGATTCCCAGACAAAGAGCAGCATTGAAAGCACTTAGGAATGACCCAATGTTATCATTAGACCAGCAGACAAGGGGTTCCTTATGGATAGAAGTTGTTATGTAACTAGTGTGGAGGATATGCTTAGTGACATTCAGTTTTACCGTTGCATTAACCCCAGTCAGGTTGAGAGAATAATTAACAGAGTATCAGTTGTATTATTAAGCCTTTTAAATAGAAGCTTTATCACTGATCAACTGTATAATTTTTTCTTAGTTAATAATCCATTGATACCTAGTATCCAAGGTATGCCCAAAATACATAAACACCCAACCTGTCCACCTATGAGACCCATTGTCGCTGGGAGGGGCTGGATTACAGAACCTGTCTCTTTGTATTTAGAATCTAGGCTTGGGCCAATAGTTAATACTTATACACACATACTGAAAGATACTAAACAATTTTTGTTGATGTTATATGATAAGATGTTGACATTACCTTCTGATTTACCATACTGGTTAGCTGCATTGATGATGGCATAGAATGTGTCCGGAGATGTTTACAAAGTAACCAAGGCCCTCTTGAAGTATCCATTGACACTACGTGTGAGCTATTATGACTTGTATTAACCAATAACATCTTTACGTTTAATAATAAAATTTATAGTCAGAAGGATGGCGTGGCTATGGGCACCTCATGTGCCAATAGCTACGCCAACCTGGTTATGGCTGATTGGGAGAGATGTAGTCTCTTTGCAATGGAATATTTTAAGAGATCTGTTGTGTTTTATGCACGTTTCGTGGACGATCTTTTTTTGATTTGGACTGCAAGTGCAGATGACCTCTCCAATTTTTTGGAGCAGATCAACTCTCTGACCTCCTATTTGAAATTTACTATGACAGCATCGGAGACCATGGTCCCTATCTGGATGTGTTTGTTGAAAGACTTCCTAATGGGTTATTGAATACAGGGGTATATAGAAAGTCCTGTTACAGGAACTCCCTTTTACATAGAACCAGCATGCACCCCAGAGTTGTATTCAAAAATATTTTAAGAGGACAGGCTATGCGTGTTTCATGCCTCAACTCCACAGAATTGGGTTTTCATAATGAGTTATCCAACTTACAGCAACAACTATATGATAGGTCCTATAGTTTACAGGAGATTGAGAAAGGTTGTTTGGGGGTCGATGTCCTTAGGAGGGACAGGGCACTACCATATTTTATGGCTAGGGATGAGACTAATTATGTAGGGAATGAAATGACAGATGGGCCTGTTATCCCTAATTAGGAAACTAGAGTTACCATTTATTATACTCAGGATGTGAGAGCTATCAAGGACATTTATTCCAAACATTGGGACCTATTAACAGTTGATCCTAACATTCATGACATAGTGGGCCATATGCCAAGGTTCACATACAAGAATCATCTTAATTTACAGAGGATTTTATGTAGCTCAGATAGAGTTAACAACCACTGTATGTTGAGCTCCACAGCTGGCACTACCCAGCCCTGTCATAAATGTAACTATTGTTCACTGATAGATAGTACAGCTATGTTTGTTCATCCTGTCATGTAACACTGTTTCTATTTTTATCCTAGGGCAAATTGTGAAACTAAACACATTGTCTATCTTGCCACCTGTAGGTTGTGTTCAGCCTTCTATGTAGGCAAGACTGACAGAAGATTAAAAGATAGGATCAGGGAACATCAGTATAACATTCGGATCAAATCTGTCATAAATGCTCTATCGAGACATGTGATAGAAACATCTGTTGAACATATTTTTAATTTTTTAGTAGTACAAGTCATTAGACCTACAGTTAGGAGAGGTGATGTGATGAATCATACTGAACAGACCAAAACTAAATGGATTATTAGGTTGAGAGCAGATCGGGCCCCCAGATTGAATGATAGGGAGCCCCTGAAACCCATGCTGAAGCGAAGAAGACTAAGGGTATAGTGTGGTGTGACCCCGATGAATTGTCATTATTAAATATTTAGCCTATTTTATTATGTATGCATTTTATTTATTTTGTTAGGTAGTGTTATGTATATGAAGTTTTAAACATTTTTGTAAGTTTTATAAGTGAGTATTTAGTGATGCTATGAGTACTAAATGTAATGAGCTTTTTGAGTAATATGCATATTGTTTTAGTTTTGATGTTATCTTTAAGTGATGTTTTTTAAACATTCAGATTCAAACTAATTAGTTAATTAACTCATAGGATGTGATGTAATTACCAACAAAGTATTTCTTGGATGCTTTGAATTTGTGTCTTGTTTGGCTTGAAGAAGCCCATTCGGGTGAAAGCACTTGCCAAGTTTGTGTTTCTACCAATAAATAGAAGTTTTTCGTACTTGGAGTCTGTTGTTCCCTATGGTGAAGTGAAAACTGCCTTATATTGTTGCTGGAAATTCTTGGGAATTGTATATGTGGACTGTATTGCTCTGCCGACGAGCTTTCCTGTGTTTGAAATTGATTTTATTTATCTGTATACACAGGAACTTAGACTTTTGGGTGGCAATTTTTGACTTTTCAATAATTATAAATAACAATATGCATGTATAGCAATGGAGCTCTTATGAATTTTATGTGTGACCGAATGTATACTGAATATTGTGATTCTGTCATTTTAATTGTCTTCTCTGGCCTTGGGTGGCCTTCAGACCTGAATGATAGTCAAGCACACATGAATGTATAAACCAGGACCTTGTCAGGTCACACACATACATGGTTAACCCCTCACTCTGTCATATGTCTTTATCTATAATTCATGATCATGTGCAACAAGCATTTTTTCCTGTGTTAAGAATGAAAAATCGCCTATTTAGAAGAATATGTTTTGTCTCTAATGCATATATTTGAATCCCACATTGTACAAATTGATTTGATCAGTGTAAGCCACACAAAAAAAGTGTCACACCATAAAATTTATGCCCCCAATGCATGTCTGCAAAGATAAATCAGTTAAGAGTTACAGCAGCAAAAACCCCATCAACTAATGCCAACTGTCAGATTAACCTTCTTATTTCAAAAACTGCTTTCCTCTCAGTTTGGCACAGTTGCTTTCCACTTAACATCACGCAAACTTGGTTGGCTTCATTGTTCAGATTTGCACACTAACATTAAACCCAATATCACAAACTGGTGGGAAAGTACTATTATCTGTAGCTGTTTGCTCTGACTGGGCATGTCTAGGGGTAGAAGGAAAGGTGTCCAATGTAGGGCTCAAAGGTGGGGTATTGAAGAATGGAGAATCTTTATTGGACTACTTGTAAAGTGCCACAGCCAAAGGCTCTTGCAGGGGGACTATACTGGCTCCCAGTACAAGTTTAAGGCATGGAATAGTCTGGTCAAGGCTCTCCCCAGTGTGGTTGGAATCCTAAACACTGGAGTACAATGCAGGCACCATTTTAATTATCTCAAAAGGTGCAAGCAGGATACACTCAACCAGTGGTTGCCTGGGTTTAGGACTGCTGACATACCACAGTTGTTAAGTATGCAAATAAACAGACTTTAAACTAGATATACAGCTGCATATAGGCAAGACTTGTCTCTTGTTCTCTTCTTTTTATTCCACAGCCAACCAGGATATAATCGTAAATATGGAGGTCTATCCTGAGTGCTTGGAAAGACTGAGGGAAGCAAGGGGTATGTATGCATCACAACATCATTATTTTTTTATCTGAAGTATTGCTCTTCTATACAGTAGTAGCAAATTAAGCATGCGTATCCTAACTGTAAAATCAAGCATGCATGCTTCAGTCTGCAGCACAAGCCAATGGTAGGGGTCAATTCTAATTTTTTAGTCAGACTTTGTGGGTTCAAATACAACAAGTAACAAATATATACTCAAATCATTTAAAATATTACATAATTTCAACAGAAGTGGCTTAAATGCCCTGCTGTTAACTTAATCTGTATAATTTGGCTAAGAATATGTTCAATATGTGCGCATTGTAAGGATTACTTTGAGCAATCATCATGTATAGTTTGTAGTTATTAAGAAGTATACTTAAAATTAAAGTGGAAAAAAAATCTTTTATGTAGTAATAGTTCATGTTATGTCGCATATGATGGTACTAATTATCTGTATTTTTTTCTCTTACCCCAACCCTTATCTCTCTCTTTTTTATTTTAATATGTATGGTCACAACATTTCTATGTCATCCGTTTCTGACAACTCACAAAATGCTTTACAGCACAGTGACATAGGCCAACTACTGTGGCTAAGCCTGCCCCCAGTTCACTGGCTCCTGCACTGACACCCAGCACATCTGGGACCCAACCATAGCAGTACTGCCTCTTCTGCCCCTGCACTACCTGACACCTCCACATCAGGTAGCATTACCATGGCAGCTGGTGATGTACTTCCAGGAGTAGTGATAGAGGCGCAGATTTTGTCACTGGCCAGAAGTTGTCAGGCTTGGTGTGTAGGGTCATGCACATCACCATTGATGCACTCCTACTCTGGATGCAGAGGATGGTCTATTTTATGGTCCATAGGAAAAAAAGATGTCAAGCACTCCAACAGCCACCAAAGTAAGAGGACAGTAATGACAGTTCTGCAGATGTTGACTAGATTCTGACTGTCCCCATGTTTGATAGGCATGGGCATCCAGTGTCCCCATTATATCTCCAATCATGGTACCCCCCAACCTGTTGTGTCCCTCACCATCCCTGTGTCTTGTCTTGTTTGTCTGTCTGCATCTGCTTTCTCACCTACCCACTTACCCAAGTCAGAAATACCTGTGTTCCTTTCCCAACATTCCTCTGTTAATGAAGTAAAAAATAAAAAAATGGGCACCTGTCCCAAAAAATATCATCCCATACATAGTTCTCCACTTCACACAGGTGTCATCTTGACACACTTGATTCGGTCTATTTGGCTTTACAACATGATTGTGCTGTTGCCACCCCTCTTTATTGAGAAGGCAGTCAAAATTTAGTTAATATTGTTTGCATATTTTCAGTTTACACTGTTAAAGAAGTAGATAGATATGGCTCTTTCTTACCTCCTTCTTGCACATTCCTATATTGCTTTCCCTTTGTTCTTCTCCCTGCTTACCTCACATTTCACCACTAGCCTATCTAACCCATTTTAACACCTTTAATCTGGTAAAAATTTGAATCACACACCACACACATAAATAAAAACAACTCAATGAAGTCCTTCACTTTTTGTCCTCTGTATTTTCACAGAATTTGGCATTGCATGCCAATGCCAAGCAATGGCTAATGGATCTTCAAGGTGCGGTTACCTCTGCACAATGCTGCTTAAACATGCTGCACTAAGGTAACACACAGTGAAAGTAGAATGAAAAATTATTTCATTGCATTATAAATGCATATTTAAAACCATTAGATACACCTGAATTCGAACCCTGTACTCTGTCTCAAAAAGGAATCTCTTAATTCATTTACACCTGCTGCCACAGAATCAGCAAAGCAGCAGGTGTGTTTCTTACACTCTGACTGCCACGCCCCTCCACTTAAGGTTTTTGCACAGAGGTAAGCAAATGAAAGCAATTGTCATAATGTTATCAATGAAAAAGAGGCTCTCATTTGCTCACCACTTAACTATGCACAAATGGGGAAAACAATATAAATATGTATCTTGCATGTTTAAACACTTTCCCATTGATCATGCAAACCAGCTGCTTGGCAGTGCACTATGGAAAGTGCACATTAGCATGTATTACTTATGTTTATTGCCCATATAGTTTTCATCCCATGAAAGTACTTATAAAAACTCAACCAAAGAGGATTAACTTTTTAAGGAAAAAACACATATTTACACTGTAGCCATGGGTTACCTGCACCCATGCACTTGAAACTTGGCCTTTCAGTACTTGTTCCAAAATATATCAACTATACTACAGAAATAATTAAAAAATGGTTTCTTATATACCATGTACATATTTATACTGACATGTAAAACTTTACAATACAAAAAGTAAAAAGACAAAGAGGAAAAGTAGAAAAGAAGATTAGTAATGGAGAAGTTAAAGAAATAGAAGCTGAGGTTATGCAGTACTTATGAAGTGAAGGATTCAGTGTAGAAAATATAACTCAGAAAGCATTACAGCAGGATGGAGCAATGGACATCCAAATTAAGTTGAAACCAGTGAAATGGGAAATGATTGGTCAGTTGCCATATGAAGATATTTTGGAGCCTTCCACAGGAAACCAGTATAAACGTTTACTTGAAGCTGGACAGCAAGGGAAGGAACAGGAAACAGTGGCAATTCTGACACAATTCTGATGCAGTCAATGTTGAGCAGTGATAGGCTAGCAAGTTCCCATATGACAGTGCAACAGAACACATGGGATGAAATTGAAGAGAATGTGCCACAGGAAGCTGCTATAGAACTTTCCATAGAATGCCTGCAGGAAATGGAGAACAAGAAAATGTGCTGTTAGTTTAGAAAAAATTAGATAAGAGAAGGGTTGCTTGATTTAATAGGGACAGACATGTTAAGATCAATGAAAAAAATAGACTGCAGAAGGTCAATAAAACCCAAATAGTTATACATTTGATGAAACAAATGAACACAGTAATTAGGACTGTCATAGAAATCCATGCAATATAAAAGAAGTAAACAGGATATATTACTGTGCAGCTAAATTAATTACAGATAAAATTCTACTACGAGAACACAGGTTTATGAAGAAAAGGAAGGGGAGAAATCAAATACCATCATGAAGTATCAAACAGAGAAAACTATAAAGCAATTAAGACAAGAACTGCCACTGTTAGAGGAGTGTAGATGAGGAAACAGATCAACAAAAATACTCAGAAAGATAGATGTGATAAAAGCAATGTGCAGTATTATAAATGGCCAGGATATATCATGCACTATCACAAATAATAAACTAAAAATATCAGCATAGGCAGAAAAAACTTAGAAGATACACAAATAAATATAAATGAAAAGTACAAAATAAGCAATTTATTGATAACCCAAAAAAAGTTTTATAGAGAACTGGGAAACAAGGTAAAAGGAATTAAAAAACCACTAAAAAAAGAAGAAATAGATACATTTTGGAGAAATATCTATGAAGGTCCTGTGGAACATAACAAAGATACTAAATGGCTAGAAGAAGTAAAAAAAAGAATAAGAAGTTTAAAGGTACAGGATATGAAATGGGATGAAGTAACAGCCAGTGAGATTGAAACAAAGTTAAGAAAAGCCTCTAACTGGAAAACCCCAGGCCCAGATGCAGTACCTAACTTTTGTTAAAAGTATTAACACCTTTGCACGAAGAACTATCTATATGGGCACCCTGAACAGACCTCAACCTGACTAACAACAAGAAAAACAATGTTCCTACTTAAGAGTGAGCCTGCAACCCACCCCAAAAATTATAGACCAATAGATGAACTAACCCCTCACCTAAACACACTGTTCAAACTCAGCCTCGCCACAGCTATGTACCCATAGAGTGGTGCACAGCAATGGTTATTCTGGTCCACAAAGGTGGAGCCACAACAGACCCTGGGACTATCACCCTATAAGCCTGACTAGCTTGGTCTGCAAGGCTATGGAGTGCATCATCATGGAACTCATTAAAAGAGACATTGGGAACCTCCAAACACTGGACCCTACCCAGTTCAGCTTTGTTAAGGGATGATCATGCCTCCTAAACTTGATGGACTTCTTTGAGACAGTTATCAAGGCTATAGATGAGGGAAAGGTTGTCCACACGGTCTTCCTAGACCTCGCAAAGACCTTCAACACCATTCCCCACTCAGGTATTATAGACAAGCTCACCAGCCTGAACAGAAACCCCTACGTCACAAGATGGGTTGCCAACTGGCTCATGGACAGAACCCACATGGTGAGAGTTGGAGGAGCTAGGCCCGACTCTAAACCAGTTACAAGTGGCATTTCCCAGGGCTCAGTCCTAGGACCCCTCCTGTTCAGCATATACATCTCAGAAGTACAGGCAAGCACAGGAGGACTATGGCTGACCAAGTTCGCAGACGACTGCAAACTATGGGCTATAATTGACTCTCCGGCTGACACAGACATCCTCCAAAAGGGTCTCACTGAGACAGATACCTGGTGTTAAAATCATGACCTCAAGCTAAATGCCAAAATGTGCATAGTCATCCCTGTTGGAAAAACCAAAGTACCCACAAACTACCACATAGGTGGTAGTCCCCTAAATACAGAAGACGTAATAAGGGATCTGGGGACCCAAGTAGATAGTAATCTCTCCTTTGATAATCACATTGCCAAAGTGGTTAGAAAATCCTACGTTGCCCACCTAATCACAAAAGGGTTCGCATCCAGATCAAAAGAGGTCATTGTGCCTCTCTACTCATCACTCATCAGATCCATCATAGAGTACAATGCCCCATTTGGGCTGTACCTTACAAGACACCTGAAACAGCTGGAAAGACCACAGAAGTACCTCACCAAGAGGATCACTGGCCTCAAACAGATGCCCTATGCAGCTCAACTGAAGAAACTCCAGCTGTACTCGGTTGCATACTGCCTACTCAGAGATGATCTCTGCCTGACATACAAGGCCATGTCCAACTCAGAATTGATGGACATGCTCCACCTAAAGAAAACCTTATCCCCTCGAGCCACATGCTCTAGGAATCTAAACCTCACCACAACAATAAATAGGACGTGCGGGAGGGATAGATTCCTATCCCAGAGACTTCCCATGCTTTGGAACAAGATCCCAATCTACATTAGGCAGAGCTCCTTGCTAACACTCTTCAAAAGAAACAGTGACGGGTGGATGGGAAACAGAAAGTTTACCTCAGGGATCACTTCAGTGGCTCTGCTGGACAGAGGCACAGGGAACTAATTTAAGGGGACGACAAAAGCCAAAACATTCTGGCTAGGCTTATAAATGCCTTTGGGCAGATAGCCTAGTACCTACCTATGAATCTATGAACCTAATAACTTGCCTTCCGATGACATATTTTTACACTGGGAGTGATAGTGACAAAGTTTATAGTCATTTAGAAAAAAACTCAGTTATGGCAATAGAACACAAGGGCAATAAAAGAAAGTCATATGGAAGAAAGGATTATTTGTTGTTAAATAAAGTCATAGCAGAGAACTGCTTGGATTGACTACAAATAAAACATTTGACAGTATCCCACATTCATGGATAAAAGAGTGCTTAAAATGTATAAGATACACTCTACACTGATAAATTAATCACAACAATCATTAAACAGTGGCAAACCACTTGGCAGTTAAGCCACGATAAAGGACAAATCACTATTCCAGGGACAGAAATCCAAAGGGAGATGTCACTTGTGCTCTTTTGTCTTGCCCTTAACCATTAAGCTGTCTGCTTAACAGAATACATCATGGTATAATTTGGCTCCCAGAAAGCGGCAAAGTGTAAGGACTTCTCATCTTCCCTTTGTCAATGATTTAAAACTGTACAGCTTATCAGATGAGGAACTGAAAGCACAATATTAAGTAGTCAAAACTTTTTCAGATGATATAATATAGTCATTTGGTTTTGATACATATGCAAAAGCATTCTTTAAAGCAGGAAAGCTGCAGCACCAAGAAAACATCAGTTTGGGACAAGAATGTGATATACAAGAACTTGAGCAAGAAGGACTGTATAAATATTTGGGAATTGATGAAGGATCAAGAATAAAACACGAACAAATGCAAATAAAACTTAGTAAGAAACATTTTAGAAGACTTAAATTAATCCTGAAAACAGCATTAACATCTAGGAACAAAATTCACACTATAAACCAATTTACTCTTCCTGTCCAAACTTACAGTTTTGGAGTGATTGACTGGCCCCAAAAGGTGTCAGATATATTAGACAGGAACTCAAGAAAGATGCGTCATGCTCATCAAATGATTTATAAAACTCAGTGCATACCAAGCTTATACGTTCCCTCTTTCTAAGGAGGTATGGGCATACTTGAAATTGATTACATGCATAGATCTGTAATTGTGGGACTGCATATATATCTGCTGACCTCAGAAGACCCAAACATAGTGAAAGTTTTGAAACATAAGGAGAATAAATCTGAGATGACTTCCCTTCTTAATTTAGCAGAAGCATTGCGGTGTCAAGTGGGAATGGAAATTAAACCAGAAGTAGATAAAAATCAGGCAGCAACTGAATGTGCCAAAAACAAAAGAAAGAATATAAGTTGAAGGACCAAATGAGAAGGCAAGAAATGTGAAAAATGCATTAAATATTGTTTAGAAAACTCCTTGAAGAACCTCATGTTGATAGGATCAAATGCAGGCATGGTTAAGAAGAGGTGAATTCAAACCAAAAGATGAAAGGTTAATATTGGTGGGCAAAGATAGTGGGCTACATACACTTTGGTTTA
This sequence comes from Protopterus annectens, assembly GCF_019279795.1. Lineage (NCBI taxonomy): Eukaryota > Metazoa > Chordata > Ceratodontiformes > Protopteridae > Protopterus > Protopterus annectens. The sequence goes on from NC_056732.1 coordinate 1,619,655,134, forward strand.
TGAAGTCCTATTGAACATGTGGGAGAAACAGACAAATGTAGATTTTGTAAAACAGAATTGGAGTCACACACCTTGTTGCTGGTTGTGATATACTAATGGCAGAAAGACTGTATACTGAAAGGCATAATAATGTGGCAAGCCTGTTGCACTGGGGATTGTGCAAACATTATAATACTGAAGTAGCTGGAAAACACCAAAAGCATGAGCCACAAAGCATCATAGAAAATGGTGAAATCTACATCACATGGGATCACCCATTACCAACAGTTCAAGTGATATATGCGAGAAAACCAGATATAGTGGTCCATGAAAAGAAGACAAACGTAACATTGATCAATGAAATTGCTACACCCAGTGACTACAGTGTCTTATGTCCAGAGAGACATAAAGTCATAAAATATCAGTATTTGCAGGTGGAAATGAAAGCAATGATGAAGAATGATACCTAGACAGTTCAGGTAGTAGTAGGAACAACAGGTATTATAAAAATAATCCACAATTGTATTTAGATATGTTACGTGCATGTAACTCCATACGAATTGCAGAAGGAATCATTACAGGGCACATTGTGGGTGCTGCAAAGAGCACTTCTGGCTGACATCAAAGATTGAAACAATACGAATTTCATGAACTTTAATCATACTTTGACTAAGGAATTGAGTCCATTCCCATCATGGTATTAGAAACTCAAATGATTTGGAGACATTAAAAAGGAAGAAACAATGCACATTTAGATTGTCCAATATTTGTAGTAATGTGGACATCTGTTTGCATATAGTTGGTAAAGCTGTCTGTTAAAGTATACCTGCACATTGGAAACACAACAGCAAACACTTCACTTTGAACACTCATCGGTCTGGTAACATGCCGATCTTTAATATCTTTGCAGTCATACATGGCTAGCCATCCATTTCATACAGGCCTCCCAACATATTCTCTCAAACCTCCAATGATGATATCATCCACTATAAATTGTCCTGCAGCATTATAAACGTCAGACTTGTACTGTGATGTTTGCATCATGTGCTGTGTTCTCTACCTGATGTACCTAGTTAGATAGGGGTTCTAGTCTCACTACAGTCAACGGCTGTGTGTGCTTTTGTCTAAATAGTCATCTAACCATAACTGTTTATCCTTCAGTCATCACTACAATCCCATGGAGTACTGATATTTTGACAGTTTTACATGCCTATACATCCATCCATTTAATTCAGGCTTCACAACATCTTCTCTCAAACATCCATAAATTGTCCTGCAGTATCGTAAAAGTCAGATTTGTGCTGTGAAGCTTGCATAAGTACTGAGTTCTCTAGTTGGTGCACCTAGTTAGGTAGAGGTTCTAATCTCACTGCAGTCAGCTGGTATGTTTGTGTGTGTGATGACATTCAATAGACATGTTTACACCATCATCACAGGGACACTTTCAGTATGGCACAGGCATGCATGTATCCACATACCATCATTAAATGTTCTGTGACAGACATCAGTGCAAATTCATATTGATTACATGGTCACATAAATCTTGTCTCATGCGCATGTTGTTATGCTGTGATATACACAACCAGTGCATCACATGTTTTGATGCAATTGCAACCTTGTGTAATTCATTGCATGTGCAATTGTATTGCTAGACCCAAGAATTATTGAGGTGGTCAGTAGCACCATTGTGTGCCGATTAGCATTTGTGTCAGGAACTATTATGCATGAGCCATAAACAGCTGATCTACAATATGTCCTGATATGGCATCAGGCTTCTCAGACATAGCTCGCCCATGAAACACATATACGCATATGTTGTGCAATTGATATAGTACATGACATTGGTACACTTGTACGACTGTGTGCATAGCGCCAGTGTATGGAATGCGATGAATGACTAAGCTGTATTTGTAGGTCTTGTCACAGATTATGTGCTCCAGTACATTTGCCATGTTAAGTGGAATGCACAACTATGTACAGATGTGCATGTGGATGCCACCAGACCTACCCAGCCAGAGGAAATAGACAATCCACTAGCTGATAGTTTGGCTCACACATCACCATGCTGTCACCACTGGCCATCAAAGTATACATGCAAACATTACAAATTTCTGTTCTAAGGAGGGCAGCACATCTGTGTGCTCTGTATAGCTAATAACACAGAATCAATGGGCCCTGACAACATAGACATGTGGGTGTAAATAACCTGAGACATGCCACCCTAGACTATATGAAAAGAGATATTATGGAGCTCTCAAAATGTGTCCCAGGCAAATATGAGCTTAGCATTGAGCAGCATTTTACCTTCTCCAGGGATGATGCCACAATACAAACAGAAGATGACCAACTTTAATATTTGACTCAGTATCATTCTAAGGGGGTGCAATATTTGTCAGCATGGAATGAGATGTTCAATAGACCATGCGTCTTTGCCAGGGATGGTCTGCACTTCTCCCTTCTAGGCTTTTGAATATTAGCTAAAACATCATCTTCCCCCATAGTGCCTTTTTTAGGCAATGCTAAAATTGAAAATACTACTGACATAGCAAATCAAAACCAAGAAAATCTGAAGGTATTACTGCTCGATGCTAGAAGTCCAAACAAAACATTCCACTCACTTGAAGCTATTCACCCTATAGAATACTAATGTATGTGTGGTCACTGAGACTTAGTTTAAAGCTGTGGCATGCACACCAACAGTGCAAGGTTATAATGCCTTCCAGACATTTATACCAGCTACTACACAGACAGGGATTAAAGGTGAAGGTGTCTCAGTATACATCAAAAATAAATATTCCTGGAAGGGTGTGGCTAGGATGTAGACTGGTTGGCAGCATCTTTTCTAAGATCTGCACTCAAAAGATATTTCTGACAGGAATTTTTAAAAACTAGATATTGTAGACAAACCTATTTTGTTGAATTACTTCTACTAATATCACTAGAAGTCTACAGTGCAAAAAATATGGCTTTAAACATTATTTTTCCTGTCAAAAACAAGAAGGAAGGTATCTGAATATACTGAAAATGAGCTTTTCTAAGCATACCACACAGGACCAGATGATGAAAAAGGAGATACAGTCTTTATTAAATGCTATACAAGACTCATCAGTGAAATTTGACAAAATGAATACCAAACTGGACACTTTTGAGGAGTGATCTACAAAACAAATACAGCAACTACAAGAAATAATGACGCAACAGAAGTCTCAAATAGCTGACATAGAGAGATCCTTAAATGATACTGAGGGCATGAGGGCAGACTCTCAGAACAAGATCTTCAGCTACATTTTTATCACAACAAAATGCTTCATTACAAAATAAAATAGAGGATCTAGAGAACAGGTCCAGACGAAATAACCTTCGCATCTATGGGCTACCAGAGAAAACAGAGGGAGATAACATGGTGACTTTCCTTACTACCTGGTTACCAGAAGTTTTAAAATTGCCTGAAGCTCTTTCTTATGGAATTGAAAGAGCCCACAGATCCTTAAGAGCTGCTTCATCAACCATCAAATCAAAAAAATCACCCGAGATCAATATTAGTAAAGTTTTTTTCATCACAGGACAAGGAACTTATTTTAAAAACAGCATGGTCAACTTCTCCAGTTAAATACAAAGACAACATAATCAGATTTGATAATGATTATTCTGCTGGAGTTATAACTGCAAGAAAAGAATGTCTCCCTCTGTTAAAGGAATTGAAAAAAAGACAACTTAAAGTCCACTTGCTGTTCCCTGCAAGAATAAAAATATTTTTTACTGAAGGTCCTAAAACTTTTGACACTCTGCAAGCAACAGTTTCTTATCTTTCAGCTAATAAAACCTTGGATAATGTGGAAGAAATGGATTTCTCTCAATTTGGGGTTAAGCGTCACTTAGAAAAAAATGAATGGAGCACTGCTGACAAGAAGAAGAAGAAACGATAAAAAACATATGAAAAACACAAACATTATTGTCTTCTATTTGCTCTGTAAGGCAAAAAAGTTCTTTGAAAGCATTCATGCTTTACACGTGTCAGTCTTTGAAACAATATAAATACAAGATAAGCAGGACATTTTATAACTAAAGGAAACAACCCTAAAATAAAGCAAGGTAACATATCTTTCTCTATTACAGTGTAAATACTTACAGTCATGATTTTTCTAACTCTAAATGATGTTTAGATAGTTCATTTATAAATTACCTGCCTTTTACTGCTAGTATCGAATATGATGTATTTACACTGACATATTAATGTGGTGTGTTTAAATGAGCATGATTCCTTTTTATATTATTTACACTAAGCTGCATGAAATATCAAAACTGATGTATTTAATACACATAATAATATATAAAAACTGATAGTAATGACTGTCAAAAAGTGCCTTGAAAAGTAATTATCTATTCTTTGATGCTAAAAGTGCCTTTTTGACTAACAAACAACTGTTTGGCTTGTATATCTGCCCTTAATGTTAAGAAAATTAATAGAAGTTTAATGAGCTGGTGTTCAGTTTAAAAAAAGCCCTAAAAACTTAACTTACTTTGTTTTTGTCTTCCCGCCATGGTCACGAGCTGGAAACTCTTATTTTATCACCCCTAAATGAAAGTTCTTCAGTTAGAATCCATTAGAGTGTGTTAAACCTTCTAACAGCACATAATGAAAGTAAACAGTCATGAGTGATGTCAACACTAAAGCAAGACAGTATGGGTGTGGTGTCAGCTCCGAAGCTACTTAAAGTAACCAGCACACTATTTATGAGATGGCAAAGTGATTTTACAGTTTTAACACATATTAAAAGTACACTGAAGTACCTAATGAATTTAGAAGGTATCAACACATACATGACGTTTTATTATATTGTAATATTTGTTATTCATTTTGAATTGTACACATAAACAGCACACAAAGCTTAAAAAGAAGTATATCACTTAGAAGAAACTGTATGAATAGTTAACACATACAGATTTTACTATAATCTTTTCTGATAAGATCATCCACGTAAATTACTATAATTTAACTTAATTTTATAAAAATTTAATATATGTAAGTCCTTGACTGGAACTATATAATGCATTTGTAAACACACTGCAGCTAGTGTACTCAACCTTAAGGATAGTAAGTCAATTAAGGTTCATGAATGTAGCTATGTGTTACTAGGCATTTTAAGGGTAAAAAGGAGTTGCTGTTTAATTATCAAGATACTCTGTACATATTAAATTGTTCAAGTAGCACAATCATTAAGCAGTAATGAGCAAGAAAAAATCTCAGTCTTGCTTATGATATTGTTATATATATATATATATATATATATATATATATATATATATATATATATATATATAGGAAGGAACTGCTGAATTATAAGTATGCTTTTATTAAAGGCAAGTTATATTAATATTGAACATCCTCACTGAAAATGAATGGTTGTGTAGAGACACAGTAACTCCCATTATATAACCAAGGCTAAAGAGATTGTCTTGTATGTCTAAATTGATCAGCCTTGAACCTTAGATTGCAAATAGACATGCAACATACTTTTACTTATAATACTGAATATATATTATATAACATCACAAACGCTAAAGCCATTGTCAGCTACATCTCATATCAATCAGCATTAAAATATGATTTGAATAGCATAGGCATTTACTAACATATTGCGGTTGGTACCTGATATGCATATAAGTAACAGGTCTAATTTCTGTCTATGAAAGTAAATACCAGGCTGTGTGCATTTGTTAATTATGAAACAAGAGCGTGCTATCTATTCTTTTTAATATCCTATAGGTATTTACTTGTTAGAGACACACACATACTGCAAAGCTGCTAGTTATTGCATATTCATTAGTATATTTCTGACTGCAGTGTTATAAATATATGGTGTGGACCACTTGAGTTGAGAATATGTCTCTTTATTGGGCATGTTCTCTGTTTGAACATTGTATATTATCTATAATATGATATGGAGTACCCTCACTAAATTCATGTACACACATCTACACATTGTTACGAGTATATGAATATGGATAAAAGCAAAGCTAATATAAATCCAATTGCAAAATGTATATCTCAATGTAAATGGTTTAAATAATAGCTGCAAAAGGGGAAGTCTTTATAGATATTTAAAGCTATGTGAAGCGCAACTAGTATTTTTACAGGAAACACACCTTACACAGGAAGACATAAATAAAATAAAAAATAAAAATTATACAATACTAGTAAGTTCTACCTATAATCAGAAGCGAAGGGGAGTAGCAATTTTGTGGAAAAACACTACTTTAATGCTTAAAATCATAAACATGTTCCATGACAACTCAGGAATGTTTTGTCTAGTGACAATATCTATCAATGAAATGATATATACATTAGTGAATATTTATTGGATACCAGGACTAGGTGTTAGAGTGGCCAAACAACACTTAGAAGACATTGTACAATATACCAAAGGCAATTTAATCATAGCTGGAGATTTCAATTGCATTATAAGAGAAACTGACACAAATACTAAAACTACACGTAAGAGATCACCTTTAACAAAGTTGTTATCTGAGTTTGTTGGAACTTTTAATATAGTTGACATAAATGAGTATGCTATCCCAGATTCACTATTCTTTACACATTTTTCCCATAGACATAATACATACTCTAGAATAGATAGAGTGTACATAACAAAGGATTTAACCTCTAAATTAAATAAAGTCAAGACAATTTCATGTCCATTTTCTGACCATAACACCATAACGTTTGAGATAGACTTATGTTTCAAGAGAAGGATATCAGTAACAAGAATACCATCTTACATAACAAATCTCAAAGATTTTAAGGAATTTTATATTAAAGAGACACAAACATTCCTAGATATCAATCTTACAAAAGATGTATCTGAAATATATATATATGGGATGCATTGAAAGCATACCTATATGGAAGAGTGGTGGGATGGTATAAAAATAAACAAAAACAGTGGAATAAGGAATTAATGGAATTACAGTCAAAAGTAGATAATTTAAAGCTTGATATTCAAAATGGAAACACCAACTTAATAAAAGAACTAGAAGATACTAATAAAAAATACTCAGAGACGCTACACCACAAAACAATGATCAACTTAGAAAAAATTAAACTATGTTACTATTCAATGAACCCTAAAACCCAACGAAGAATAGCAAATAGGACTAAAAAAGATTATTAAAACAAATCAAATCAAGGAAATACATAATATAGAAACCAAAAAGAAAGTATCTGATTTAGAAGGAATACTAGAAGCTTTTAGGCTATTTTTTCATAAACTTAATAATCAAAATGAGAAAACAGAAACACATTCAGCATTGAAAGCTTTTCTCAAAAACAATGTTAAAGTTAGGTTATTAGAGGAGCAGGTACAACTAATAGATAAACAAATAACAATGATAGAACTTAAAGCTGAAGTAAATAAGCTAAAATTAAACAAAGCTCCAGGTATAGATAATATCACCCCAGAAATGTTTAAATTACTATCAAATGAGGCTTTGCTGTTGTTATTGAATGTCTTTACATCAGTTAAAAATGGTAAAGACATTCCTACCTCTTGGAAGTACATATTAATATCACCAATTTTGAAACAAAATAAAGATCCCAGTGAATGTTCATCATACAGACCCATTTCACTTCTTTATATAGATTATAAAATTTTTATGGCAATACATGCTGCTCGAATAAAACAATTACTACCACTTTTGATAGAGGAGGATCAAACAGGTTTTATAGGAGCACTTATGACAACATTAAAATAATTATTTCCTTAATTGATTATATAAATGTCACAAAAAACAAAATGAATGTTATTAGCTTAGACATAAATAGCGCATTTGATTCAGTGAACTGGGATTATCTGTGGTTAGTTTTAGAAGAATATGGCTTCTCAAACAACTTCACTTTGTTAATAAAATCATTATATGAAAAATCATTGGCTTATATAAAACTGGGATCTTGTCTGTCTAAATCTATTAAAATAACTAAGGGCACAAAAGAAAGCTGCCCTCTTTCTCTGTTATTGTTTGTGCTAGTCATTGAACCCTTAGCAAATAATATACGTATGGATAAAAATATTGAAGGAATACAACTAGACAACAGCCTAGAGCTTAAAATTCAACTTTTTGCTGATGATATTTTAATTACCTTAAAAAATAATAATAGCAGTTTAAAAGCATTATGGGGCTCAATTCAAAACTTTCAAAACTTTTCAAGTCTTAAATTTAATGAGAACAAAACAAATGTATTGCTTATAAATACTAATAAAAAAGATCTAAATAAAAAATACCATAAATATATCTCTACTGAAAATATAATTAAATACTTGGGAATTATAATAACTAACAACCTAAATACTACAATTGAAACAAATTATAAAGAGACCTTAAATAATATTAAAAATCTAATACAAAGATGGAATAAATTCTTCTTTTCAATGGAATAAAGGCTTTATATAATTAAAATGATCATATTTCCAAAAATTCTTTATGTCATACAAGCTTGTTCTTTGCCACCAGCTAAATCGCACCTAAAACAATTAAATGATTTAATGGTAAGATTCCTATGGTATCCAAAAAAACTAAGGATAGCTATGAAGTATCATCTAGATGATTGGGATATAGGTGGCATAGGTTTACCAGATATAGAAATATATTTGCATTCATCCATTATTAAAACAATATCATTATGGCTAAATACAAAATATACATCAAAATGGAAGCTAGTTCATGACAGAATCTGGTTAAAATCAGGATTTGTAGTAGCAAATAAATATACAGATTTCATACCAAACAATTTTCTATGGCTGATGAAGGAATATATGATGATGCATAAGAATAAAAATATAAGTTCCAAATACATTACTTATACATTAAAAATTTTCCAAAATCTTATTAATAGCAATCCTGATATTAAAGCATGGTCATTTATTTTATATCCAGTAGCGTACACACAAGGTAATATAATAACATTTAATATGGAAGTAGTCAACATGCTTAAAGAAAAGGGATTAATATATTGGCATCAATTGCTAAACTCTGGAAAACCTCTGACAATAGACCAGATTAAACAGAAACTAAATATGGAAGATAGATCGTGGTTACATGTACAAGAATTAAGACAGTATATATTAAGCAAACAAGAAACAATGCAACCATCAATAAGACAAAATGTTCCTAACCTTATAGAACATATAATATTACTAACGAATCAACCCATTACTGGAAAGGGATACTTATCATCTATTTATAAAACAAACAAAAAAATAAAAATGCATAATAATGACAAAATATGGAATTATTATAGATCAGTTAGTGGACATGTGCCAAATGACAGAGATAAAAAACTAATTCTTCTCTCTCCAAAGCAGACATCACTTTCATTACATTGGAGACTTTTTACATGACAATTCATACACAGATCTTATGTAACCCCTAATAAAATGGAACTTATGTTTAAGAAAAATATTGGCTGCTGGAGATGTGATTTATCAATAAAAGCAGACTGGCAACATATGTTCTACGAATGCCATTTGATTAAACCATATTGGGATAAAATAAATTATTTTCTGTAAATGGTATTCAATGATAAATTCCAGATTTCCAAATCTATTATTTTGTTTAATGCACCTCTACCTGACTGTGTGCCAAGAACAAAATATGTAATCTTATGGACTCTCCTAGCTATTGCAAGGAAGAACATTACATCAAACTGGAAATCCAAAGCTTCTCCAACTTTTAAGCAATTCATGAATATGGTGTCAGCAGTATCGCAATTGGAAATGAATACTATTAAAGGAAGAACTGAAAGAACTACATCATTATACGTAGCATGGCAAAAGTAACTGAAATACTGGAGAATAATGACTGCAGCAGATTATAATCAGGAAACAATTGTATAGAAAGTCAATTATATGTCAACAATAGACACCCTTGTAAATACTTTATTTTGGTTTTAATGTTTGATATCTGTTTAGAGGTTTTAGCCTACCTTTTTAAATAATTTGTAAATATTTCATTGTCATAAATAACCTGCATTCATGTTTTCTTGTTTTTGGAAATGAATAAAAATATTAAAAAATAAATAAATAAATATTCATTAATAAAAATGGAGAACAACCACATCAACACTTTTTGAAGACTTCCTATCCTTCTTAAAATAAACAGCTTTGAGAGACACTAAAGTAAAAGAACAAAGGATTCATTCCAAGCCATTTACTAACAATCCTTGGATAAAAGTGATGTTTCTTCTTAATGTCTAGCAACAGAATCTTGCCTCTGATATTTAAAGAAGAAAAGTAAAAGAAGAGGAAAATGGGAAAAAGACTGGAAGGAGCTTCAGCATTTTCTTTTGCTGAATACAGGCCAATGTATATATTGTATACAGTTTAAATGTATTCCTCGTTTGTAATTTTATTATTATATTATTATCATCCTTTGTTATTACAATTGAATATTATTTCTTGTTCTTGAAAATAAAAGCAAAAACAATAACATTTCTTTGAGTAAAAAAAACATAAATATACTTCAAGGCTGGTGAAAAAGAACAATACACTTGAGCTTCTCCATGTTCAAATCACCATAGACAAAATCCAGTACCACTTCCTACAGGTTCCCCTCTATGACCCAGTAAACCCATACTTTGTATTTAAACTTATTGGGAAACATTCACCATCCAACCCAATCCCATATTCATGAGTTACTTTAATTATCACACTATTAACTGGGAATCATGCTACACCAGACTTAAATACACACAGATTCCTGGATTTTGTAAACACAAACTCCCTGGACTAGATTGTCAATATACCAACCAGGCGTGCAACCATACTGGATCGGGTCCTCACTAATATGTGAAAGTGCTTTACATCCCCTAGTGTACTGTCTTCCCTGGCAAGGTCAGACCACAGAAAGGTCTCCTCTGAAGTAAGAATAAAACCTGGAACCAAGCTAACCCTGGAATATCCAGGCACTATTCCAAGGCTATCTTCCTGTTATTAAATGATAACCCAGCAACATTTCAAACCAAATAAACCTTGAGAATACTGCTGCCTATGCAGAACTGTTTACAGAAACCCCATACAAACATGTTAATAGCTGCATAGAGGCATCTGTACCCACCAGGAAAAAGTACAGAACTTACTCAAAAAACAAGTCACCCTGGTGGAATCACAAAATCAATCGGCTGTATAACAGAAGGAAGAAAATGATGGCACAAATTAGGAGGTGCAGCACCCAACAGGATAAAAGTACTCGCATCAAACAAAACAAACAACTTAGAGGACAACTGAAGTCTATCAAAGTCAAATTTGAGGTAAATTTGGTCTCCTGGGCCAAGAACAACCTTAAGGCATTCTTTAGCTATGTCTGCAACCTCAAAGGCAATACATAATTGTGTGCAGAGCTAATTATAAATGGAGCCACCTATACTGAGCCAGAGGGTATAGCAAACCTACAGGCTGATAAATGCAGCTCCAACTTTACCCCATCTCTTACCCTCAACCTTCCCTTAGGAAATACCATCAAATATAACTCCCCATGCTATCACTAGGGAGCAGGTCCTTAATGCTCTCTCTAAGTGCAAGGACACTATATCAGTGGTCCCAGACAATAACCCATGATTCCTTCTAAATAGCATGAAACATGACATATCAGGCCCTCTGGAATCACTATTTAACTGTAGCCTCTAAACAGGCTTTGTGCTTCATGAATGGAGAAAAGCAACAGCTGTCCTTCTGCACAAAGGTGAGCCATCCACAGACCCTGGAAACTACAGACCCAAAATGCTCTCTAGTCTCATATGCAAAGCCATGGAAATAATTGTCATGGAAATGATGAATAATAATGACACAGCAAACCTCAAGACACTTGACTCAACCCACTTTGATTTTGTCAATGGCAGGTCATGCCTTCACAACCTGGTGGACTTCTTTGAGAAGGTCACCAAAGGAATGGATGAGGACTAAATGGTTCACATTACCTACCTTAACCTGGACAAGCCATTTGACACAGTACTCCACTCAGATATTTTTGACAAACTCAAGAGGTTAGAAACAAACCCTTATGCCATCCCATGGATAGACAACTGGCTCACAGACAGGACCCAGGACTGTAGAATTGGGGAGGTCACCTCTACTAAAAGGCCAGTTGCAGTTGGAGTCTCTCAGGGATCATTCCTTTTGACCATTCCTTTTTCAGCATTGACTTCTCTGAAGTCAAGGCCAGTGTCAATGGTCTCTAGCTGACTAAATTTGCAAATGATTGTAAATTAGGAGCTGTCATTGAATCTCTCCAGGACAGACTGACACAGGAAAACAACTGATGTCAGAGCCATGGACTAAAATTAATGCCAGGAAATGCATAAAAGTATCCTTCAGAAAGTTATCCACCCCTGGTAACTATCATATTGATAACACACCCCTAAGAGTCGACCCAGTAGTCTGGGACTCGAGAACACACGTAGACAGTAATCTAGCCTTTGACCATCATGTGTCTACAGTAGTGAGGAAATCATTCTCTGTTGCACAACTTATAAACAAAGGTATGGCATCTAGGTCCAAGGAAGTCATTGTTCCACTTGTGTTCAATATTCATCAGACCTATCATTGAGAACAGTTCCCCCTTTGGTATGTACCTAACCAGACATATCCAACAACTGGAATGTCCTCAGAGGTTACTCACTAAAAGAATACAGACCATAATTAACATGTCCTTTGTAGATCTCCTCAAGGCCCTATCCCTGTATTCTGTCTCCTACAGGCTGTTCAGGGGACATCTATTCCTGGAATACAGGGCATTTGTCTGATCCCACTCTGATGGACCTCCTGCACATCTGCAAAGGAAGCAGCGCAAGAATTACCCATTCTAAAGACTTAAAATGTGCCTGTGATATAAATAGGACCTGTTGGAGAGACAGGTATGTATCTCAGAGACTACTCTGTCTCTGAAACAGACTCCCCATCCATGTGAAGCAAAGTTCCTCCCTAACCCAATTCATGTGCAACTTGGACAATTGGATGGGGAACAGGAAATTCATCCCTGGTTTGTCACCTATGTCTTTAATGCACACAGGCTGCCTGTAACTGGTTCATCTCCAAGGTCCCTGCTTGTAAATGCTTCATTTGCCAAGCCCCTGCTTACAGTTATCAAGGGTACCAGAACCTGTCAGAGATTTGGGATACATGGCTAGGCTTAAAAAGACCCTTGTGGTCATTACCCCATTAAACACCTATGAACCTATGAATCACAGGTTGTCTATAGTGTGAATAAAATGAGGGACCTACCAGACATAGTTGGATCCATACTTTAACACAGCCTCCAGATGGAATATGTTCCCACAGAATGGTGTACATCAACATGCATCCATCTGACTGTGGGGGGAACATCACCTGATGCATGCATGTATAGACACATCCTAACTCTCTTCATCTGTGAGGTAGACCATCAAGTCATCATCGACCTTTTCTAAAAGAACACAGGTAATATCCTGACTGGATGTGAAAGACATGTGTGATTTGTTCAGGCTACATCATGTCTGTTACATCTGTTTCATGTCCTCAAGAAGGTCAACAAGGGCATGCATGATGACAACACTGTCATCTTGCATAACTTGACCTGGCCAAAGCATTTGACACAAATCCAAACTGATGTATAACTTAGACACAGTCACAAGTGGCCATAAACACGTATATCACCAAGTGTGTAGAGCACTGGATCACATACTTGACAGATAAATATGTTGATGTCTGTGAAGTGACCTATATCTAGAGTGTAATGATCAGGTCTGTACCTCAGGGCTCTGTGCTAGGCCCTTTCCTGTTCATTATTTAAGACTCAGACATCAACAATGACTTGCACATCCTTTGCCCAAACAGCTTTGTGGAGGACTGCAGATTGTGGACAATGACTGAATCCAAGTGTGATATTGACATAATACAGACAGTATCAACACACACACAAAGGATTGCTGCCACAGCCATGGAGATACAGGAGATGAAAAAAGTAATGGGGAGATTTGCTATGTTATAAAAGAAAATACACAACCTAATTATAATATAGACAGCACAAATATGAGCAGACCAACTGATGCGTGACCTGTGTACTCATGTAGATGGTATGCAGGACATCCAGCAGCGTGTACCCACAGTGGTGACGACTCCCTTGTATGTAACACAACTCCTGAGTATGTTCGGGACATCCATACAAAAGGGCATTATAGTTACATAGTTCTCAGCCTTCATCACACCAATAACTGAGTATAATTCACCCTTTTTCATGTACCTCACAACACATCTTCCAAAATAATTACTCAGGTGTACCACATTTGCCACAGTAAGCTCCCACACATCTTATTGGCCATAGCCAAGTATTAATTTTATTGGATAAACATCAGTGCTTGATGCTGTGGAACCCCCATCAAGGTTTTATACAAGATGCATGTGTGATGTGTGTTCCTGTGATGCATACAATAAATACATAGCTGATTGACAACATTGATGGCATGAGTTACATTCATGACAGTGTGGATTGTACCATATATATGCCATGTACACGTCACCCGGACAAGATTGCTCATAATCTCACATACAGGTATAACAGTGTCCCTTCTAACACCTCATATATTGCTGAACAATCATGACAGTTGTACAAGTGTGTTCTTGCAGAACCATCTATGGTCACTCACAATCACATATGCTATGTCAAAGACAAGGGATTAATGGTGGTATTATTCTGATATTGTCGATAATTGTGCATACTTCTGTCTACTGCTCTCCATGAGCCTGTTACTATGTATCCCACTTGGTTCTGATCTATGCTTACATTACATTCATATTCAGGCAGCATATTTTGCACAGCTTGACAATGTGTACTTAACCCTAATGTAAATAACACCCCTGATATATGTGTTGTCCATTGTTCATGTCAGGATGCTAATAGCACAAAGAATTCTCTCCAGTGATATGTCACCTTGTGTAACAGTCACATAATATACAATAATTGTGCAGATATACTGTATCATGTAGATATGTGATTAGTGTTCATGCTACAACTTTCTTCACTGACATGCCGTAATCTGTTGTATATAACCATGTTTCACCTGTCCTCTTCCCCTGTGTTAATTTCTACAATTCATCTGTGTGCCCTTTTTCAATGCACACACTTCCCTTGACTGTTTATTTACAATGCAGTCTATGTACCCTTGCAGATTATTTACAATACTTTTATTGAGTATGCCTGAAACAGATTTCCACACTACTCTGCACTGTATAAATTTTCATGTAATGTGTTGGAACTGTACACATTGCTGTATTAAAAACCCTGGTAGTCATTGTAGCTTTCTGTGGAATTCCACAGACCTAGTTTGCCCACATGTAAACAGGTCCAGGTGTACAGGTGTTTATGTTGCTTTTCACGGTTCCTGGCCAACAACACTGTTGCCGGCCATGAAATCACACATTTTTACATTTAATCATGGTGCACGGCATGCATATGAAATTAGCATTTCTGCTCACCACTCAAACACATAAACTCCTTGTAGGCTTTGTGCTAAGCCTATGTGGAGTTTAATGAAACTCCAAGAGTATCTTGTTCTCAGAAAAGCAAAGACAGACTGGAAAGGAAATTTTAATTTACTTTTATGGCCAGTTTAGGAAAAGAAAAGGTAACAATTTCAGGGTAGTATTAGATTTAACATCGGTATACTTATTTACCATTCTGGAAGCAAGTGTTCTGTATGGTATACCAGAAATAACACTTAAGTTAATTCACAGAATGAATGTTTTACAGTTACAGACCTGGAAAATGAATTTTTGGTGTTATTGTTCTGTTTAGCAGACATTAAGACCTTTAAATTATAGTAGTAAAATGTTGCAATGCATAATTACCATCTTGATACAGACAGAGACAGAAGAGCATTTACAGACATTAAATGATGTTTTGCTAGTTTGATAGAATGTTGCATTTTTAAAAGTGATAATACAGTCAAAAGATCAGCTCCTGGGCTCATGAACAGGCCATGCAAGAATAGACTATTCTTGCTAGGACTGTTCCACGTAGGAATACAGCAGCAGCGCACCCTACAGATTAATGAGGGCACGCTGCTGTATTCCTACACCTACATGATCCTTGTATGAGTGCAGGGGGCATGTATAAGTCCTGCATGGACACGTAAACACACCCCCTGCACTCAGAAAGTGCCATATGGCACTTTCAAACAAGGAAGTAGCATAATAATAGAGCCTGTCTCTAATAGTATGCATTATTTCAGTGTCAGCCGACACTGAAATGTAAAACTGAGCATCCCGGAATGGCCAGATCCCTGCCCCACATACCTGCAACCTGCTGATAAATATATGTAATAATTTAATATTTTTTTTTTATTTTTTTACAATAAAAAAGAAAGTTTAAGCAAAGCACAGTGAGTTTGTGTGGTGCGGCACTTTGCTCAGCCCAGCTTAAATGCTGTTTGAGAGTCAAATAGAATTGTGAAGAAGAAGTCCTTCTTTCTGATGTAGCATAGAGGTTAGAGCACTGGTTTAGTTTGTGAAACATGCACGGTTCAAATCCCAGTTCTGACCAATGTATTTTATGTGTGGAAGCACCTGTAAATTAATTTTTATGAATTGGAATGATATTTATAAGTCATATGCTTCATGTATTGTAGTGTAGGGCAGGGAAAATGCCATATGGAAATGTGAAAAAATGTTTCTATTTTTTTTTTTTAATTGTGACCAGCTAAACCTGCCACAGCTCTGCTGAAACTGGCTAAGGATTGCTTAAGCATGAAAATATAAGCAGTCCTTAGCAACTGTGAGCTTTGCTTAGCTGGTTTAAGCCTTGCTAAGCGGATTTGCGCAGAGCTAAGCATAGCTTAGCATGTATGAAAACTGGCCAATCACGGAAAAGTGCAGGAAAATGGCCTTATTTAAACTGCACAGGTGGGAATACAGCCATATCTCTTTGAGTCTGATCAGGGCTGCAACAATGTCAGGTGTAGGAGTGGGTGTTCACTTTCAGGTGCAACGCTGGGGCATCCAGGTGCCCAGGGTCATGGTTGGATTCCTTATCAAAGACCATAAAGCTGGACTGCTGCAGGGCCAGTACCAGGGCTCCCAGTACAAAGTGGCATGTGATCTCACCAGTGCCACTGGCATTCCCCAAACTGGTGAGCAGATGCATCATCACATATGATGACCTAAAGCATAGTAGGGGTGAGTTATTGGCCCAGTGGATCCAAGAGGCATGAGCGCATGAGGTCCCAGAGGATTGTAAGTATCCAGTCTGTGTATTTGTAAATAATTATTTAAAAATTGTATATGTTACTGTAGAGGTATGCTTAATGCGTGTTCTTTCCCCAAACAGGTGCCACTGAGAGGGCCGCAAACATAGATGCCCATGCACAGCGCTAGGTCCGACTGCGCCAAGAGTTTGGTGAGTACAGAAATATTCGTAATATCTGCTGTAATAAATTAAAAATAGTAAAGGTAGTGCTGTCTGTATATATAATTGTGTTCTAACTGTACTGAATAAATGCATGTGTCAGGCTGCCAGTGATAGAATTCAGTAGTGCCAGATGCTATGTAATACAGAGTTTTGTAGCAAATGATGTACAATTGAGACAGGAAGTGTAGGATATGTATTAGGCTGTCTGAAAGAACCTGCTAAGAAACTGCTGTGGCAGGGCTACTGTAACAGCTACAAATGAGAAGCAGTCCTCCTGTGCAGATCATGCAGTAATACTAACCATGGATTTCTGAGTTATAGAAAGTGTTGTTATATCAAAAATAATAAAGCTGACTACCACAAACTGTTGTCGTTCATTTGTCTTTTATCTGAAAAGTACAATTGTGTAGTTGCTGCAGCATGCAATAACTGAGGTGAAATGACTTAGCACTGTTGTCTGCATAGTTCAGAATGTGGATCTGAAATAACTGACAAAATGCAAATGTAAATATTTTCTTCAGCAATGTGTTGTACTGTTTTCCTGCCAGCATTGCCTTGTGTTAACCTTTGCATTTCATCTGTATGTAGTCCTAAATGTACAGGAAAGTGTGAGACACTAACAGGTGCAAACTGCAAAAGTAGAGTGTGTTGACTTGATTCTAAATTAAAGTATGTGTTATTAAAATGTCCAAATGTCTAGTTTTAATACTCTGCTCATATTGTGTAAACAGTAACATC
>NC_056732.1:1619678280-1619720780 GCF_019279795.1 Protopterus annectens
GATTCCACCATACCCAATAAAAACAAGATGCACCACTCCAGAAACAGGAAGACAATCTGATGGTCCCCTGCCTAAAAACTCTACAACAGAAGGAGGAAACTGATATGGAATAAGGTGAAGTCCCAAGACTGGAAAGAAACCCTTATCAGCCTCAACAAAAAGATGAGATTCCTCATCAAATACTCTGAAGCTAGCTGTGAAAACAGAATTGCAGCACACAGTAAAGATATCCACAAGGCCTCCTATAGTTATGCAAAGAATCTCCATGGCAATACCAACATGTGCTCTTAGCTACTACACAATGTTAACTCCTATATAGAGGCAACAGATATAGCTAATATACTGGCACACAGATTCAGTGGCAACTGTACCCCTCTCCCCACCCCCAAAGGATCAATCACAATACCAGTACACTGCCAGGCACCCAGTAGTACTGCTTCTTTGGTTAACACACCACTGCCCAAGGCCAAGAATACAGCTTCTATTGGTCCTGGCAATATCCCTGGCTGTCTTCTGCATGAACTACAGAGTGAACTGGCACCTCACCTGTGTGCCTGGTTCAATCACAGCCTCACTGGTGCACTGCTACAGTTATCCCTCTCCACACAGGAAAAGTGGCTGCAGACCCTGGGAAGTATTGTCCCATTAGTCTGACAAGGCTGGCATGCAAAGCTATGAAATGCATCATCATGGACCTAGGAAACAGGGATATGGAAATCTCCAGACTCAGGATCCTGCACAGTTTGCTTTTGTGAAGGGTAGATCATGCCTGTACAATCAACCTGGCCGACTTCTTTGAGTCAGTCAGCTGAGCTGTGGATGAAGGCAAGATGGTTCATAAAGCCTGCATCAATCTGGCCAAACCCTTTGATAACATTCCCCACTCAGGTTCATGGATAAACTCACTAAGCTATGCATCAACCCCTATAACAGTAGTTGGGTTTCAAACTGTCTCACAGATAGAACCCACAGTGTGACATTAGCTCAGCCCATGTCAGACTGCAGACCAGTCACATGTGGAGTTCCACAGGGTTTGTTCCTGGTTCCTCTCCTGTTTGGTATCAACTTCTCTGAAGTCCATGCCAACATGAAGGGACTCTGGCTGACAATGTTTGCAGGTGATTGGGAGCTATTAACTACCCATCCTACAGAAAGGCCTCACTGAGACCAATGACTGGTGTCAGAGCCATGGCCTTAAGCTAAATGTCAATGAATGTGTTGTCATCCCCCTTTGGGATGTCAGGCACTACAGGGATGTTACAGCACCAAAAATCAGACACCAGTGTTAAAGTGCATACCCACAACCAATTCCACCACAGTCACAGTCACATACTGGTAGGTCAGGTGAACAGTAGATTATATGGACTGTGTGAAGAAATACATAATAGTTTTCCAGTCACACACTACCCCTACATATAGTGGTCCAATTCTCAGTGTAGTTTGAATTTGACCATGGTACAGGACACATCTCAGTCTGCCATTACAAAGTCATACAGCCAATAGACCAGCAGACACTGGAGCAGCATGCACAATCAGATAAAAAAGGAGCCATAACACTTACATCTACCCCCTTCATACACAGCCCAAATAACATGTACACATGGCATGTGTACACAATCCCTACAGTCTGTCAACAATGGCCAGACATGCACAGACCTCTCAAATCTACAGTTCACCTCAGAATGTACAGGCTCATGACTGATATCTATGGCCTCTTCCCTGTAACATGTCAGATATTTAAACAGTTGCTGATGTTACTGGGTTTGCTGTAACATATCCTTTATGAGAAATATGAAGGCAGTAATACCAATGGATTTTAGTATTTACTGACTGCATTCCCCAGAGTCCCTGACTGATTTTCCAAGGACAACAACTGTCTGGAGAACAGACAAAAGATAACAGGCAAACACGTGGCCAGTCTGTGGACAGTATATCAGTGGAGAGGTATGTCAGAGACATATCACTATCAAATGTGAAGTCACTCACTAAATGCATGTCCACACAAACCCTTTCAGCCTATCAACCCACCATGTGTTTAACAGCACTGATGATGACATAGAATCTGTTCACAGTTCTGGAGATATGTCCCCCATGTTGTTGTGCTGTGTCCAGATGTCCTGTCCTGTGAAGTATTCCCACCTACTGTCTGTGAATCTGTAGCCCACCACATCTGTAATGTCCCTCACACAGGCAAGTAATAGGGCCAAGACCCACATGAAGGATGTCCCATTTATTGCAGCTAGCAGCAGTGCCCAGGCCCACAGCACAAAACCATGTGGGCACCACAAAGTTGTATGGCCTTAGCAATACCTGACATCTGCACATCTGCACAGAGGACCAACAGGAAGTGGACAGCAAACATGTTATGCATTAGGATGAATGCCCTGAAGGATAGAAGTCTAAAACTGAAATGTATGACATTACTACATGACAGCAGTCGTCAATGACATGGGCCATAAACATAGTACTCTACAGTTAATATCATAATATCATATTAATATCCAACAGGAGATACATAAAAACATACAACTGAAACACCAAGAACAAGATAGTGTAGTAGTCAGAGTCCCAGCTCTGCATGCAAAGGTGCATGGTTAGATTACTACAATAGGCAGTCTAATTTTACATGGATAAGCAGTGTCAGCAGTACTAAGTTCATAATACAATATGTGTGGAATCATATTCATCAATAAGTGTACTGTAGCTGGTGTAACATGCAAGTGTGAGTGCATATAACATGTGATACTACCCATATATAAAAAATAATAAAGAAAAAAAAACATGTGATACTACCCATGTATAACCAATTGTCCTATACAGTATAGTCACATCCCTTGCTACTGTAATGAGAGCACATAAATGCATGTTATGTACGGGAAATTAAACTTATTACATGATGTCATTACTCTGTTATTTTATGAGACCGGAATGTGAGCAATGGTTACCAGGGCTGAGCTATGCTTAGCAGGTTTACACATTGCTTAAATGTGAATGATAACCAGTAGTTAGCTCTGCTAAGCTTATTTGCACACTGGTAAGCATTGGTAAGTGAAGCCTACAAAGTTTAACTGCCTATTGGTTTAACCATGTTTTAGCACCGCTTAGCACCACGCAAATGCATGCAGACCCACTTACAACTGCTTAAAAGTGCCTTAATCACTCTATATCCAACAGCCCTTCTTCTGGCCAGCAACAAAATAATCAGCTGTGCTCAGTCTTGAGGCCGAGATGCAATATACCATAGTCACAGCAATTTACCACTAGGCCATCTTAGCTGTGAAATGTTAGGATGTTTTTTACAACATATCATGCAGTACAGTCAGTTTACAATAGGAAAGGGCACACTGTGCAATAAGGAATTGTTGTTATCTACAAATATATACATGAAAAAATATTTATATATACAGAGCGATAGATATGTGTGGAGCTGCAGATATATGTATAACAGCATACAGATATATTACCAAGAAATACTGATGTATGTGTATATATATAATATATAAATAAATATATATATATATATATATATATATATATATATATATATATGTGTATATGCATACATGTCTCTAAATGCCCATATGCTGCTGATAGACCACCCATAACTGAGGCAGCATGCACAGTTGGATACAAATGGACCCATGACACTCACATCTGCCTCCCAGTCTAAATAATAAGTGAACAGTAAGCTGCTACAAAACCAGTATAGGCCATACACAATGGCCAGACATATACAATGACCTCTTAACAACACAACTACAATCAGTGAAGATAGTAAACAAACATACAAACAAGTTAATTTTACTCTGATGTCTTTGCCAAAGCCTTCAAGGAGTAACACATTACAAGAAATAATTGCCTTAATTACAAGAAGCAATTAACACTTAAGTACATTTAAATCCACATCCTCCAATTACACACCTCAGTCAACCCCGTAGGGGATAAAGTATCACATTTAAAAACATACATTGATTCTGTACATAACAATTGTTATTCTATGACTGACCAAACTGAGAAACAGACTTTTTCCAAAGCAGTACCTTGTAACCCACTACACTTAATTACATGTATATACACATCCTCCAATTACACTACACATTCAATCCCCTAGGGGATAAAGCATCACATTTAAGAATTTAAACCAGTTATGTACATAAATCTTCTTTCATGACTACTACCCCCATGGTGAGAATTATTGAAATGTACAGCTATAGAACTGTCTTCTTCCTCATCAGTAATATGTCTCACATGTTCTAACAGCCTAGTTTTAAAACACTTGTTACTTTCCCCACATAAATTATGTTACAAGGGCATCTAAGATCATTCTCCATACACCAACCTCTTGAATGTACAGAGTCCCACATGTTTCCAACCCTTTCCCCTCAGCAGGAATGACAGAACAAAATAATGGTAGACCCTACCTACCAACCTCCTCCTGTATGGCATATGTACTAAGTATGACATCATTTGGGACAGAGGCCCAAAAGCATGGCCATACTTGAAAAATTGCTGTTATACTCTGAGAAAATTACTGGTGTTACAGGGTTTGTTGTAACATATATTTTCTGAGAGATATAAAGTCTGAAACACAAATGGATGTTGGGATTTGCTGATTGCAAACACCAGAGTATGCTACTGATTTGCCAAGGACAACACCTGTCTGGGGAACAGACCAAACATAACAAACCTCTGGCCATTATGTGGATAACCCTACAGTTGAGACCTATGCAGACACAGAACTTTGTCAGACTGAAAACTATGAGAAGTAGCATGTTCAGTCAAACCCTGTAACACAAGCAGTATTCAAAACATATAACAGCAATACTCACATTCTGCCCCCAAGTCTTGAATCTTCTCCACCATTTAGTTGACTTGTCTCCACAGGTCTTGTTCTAAGAGGTATTAGTTCACACACCTCCAGGATCTCTTCCTCACAGGTAAGGGTAACGGACAACACCCACATGGAGTACTCAATTATAGGAGTGCGTTGCCATGACATTGGCTATTGGAATAACTACACAGCTGCTCTGAATGCAATCAGCAACTGGGGAACACCAATTGGTGCTCAGGCCATCACATGGTCATGAGAATTACATGCAAAAGACAAGCTTCTATCTATTCAAACCACCTCTGTCACAGACATACCATCAGTGCAAAGCTGAAGTGGTGTGAGAAAAAAATAAGAAAGAATATATCTGTGAAATATCAAAAAAAGGTATGTGAAACAAGTAAGCATGTAATTGAATGCAGTAGAGGGTCTGTAATAATGGAAAATAGGGGTTAAAGCATATGTCTCAACAAGACTTGCTGTACTGATGTACTGCTGAACAGCACTGATGGCCATAGCATGTGGCTCTGTCTGTAGTGACTAGGCCAGCTACTGGGATGTTGTACATATCCATATGTTACCTGTGCATATAACTGTGATACACTTTTGTCTTGTAAATATAAGACAACTATACAGAGCATGTGCAGAGTAAAGTACTACTGCAGATGTGTGTGTTGAACTGCATGTTATATACTGAGTTCATACCATTCAACTGTCCAGTGTTCTGCACACTGACCATATGTATGCCCCATATTTGTAGCCCATACAGTTGTGTTATATCAGTCAAATCCTTACCAAATCTGTGAGGACTGACATTACAACATCCCCCTTCATTGTCCACTGGCTTTTCCCATTCAGGATTGCCACAGTGGATCATCTGTTGTCATTTGTGCCTGTCCTCTGAATCTTGGTTTCTCATACCAACCACCTGCATGTCCTCTCTCACCAGATCAAGAAACCTTATCTGAGGCCTTCATCTCTTCCTCTTACCTGGAAGCTACATCCTTACCATCCCCTCCTCAGCACATGTCCAGACTGATGTAATGCTGCCTCTCCATCACTGTCTCATATCCATCCAACATGGCCTGAGGCTGTCATATACACATTGCTAAACCTGTGCACCCATGTCACACCCAGTGCAAATCATAACATCTGTAACTTAGCCATGTGCAGCTCTGACCTCTGCCTTTTTGTCAATGCCACTGTCTCCAACCCATATAACATAGGTGGTCTCACTACCCTCTTGTAGACCTTACATATCACATTTACTGGTACTTGTCTGTCATATACCACTCCTGACACTCTTCTCCACCCTCTCCATCCTGCCTGTACTATCTTCTACACATGTCCTCCATCATCCTCATTACTCTGAAATGTTGTTCCCAATCATCTGAACACATCCCACCTTTGCCAACTGTACTCCATGCATCCTCAACATTCCACTATATTCTGTCCTAGTGCTGCTGACCTTCATTCCTCTCCTCTCTAGAGCATATGTCTACCTCTCCAGGGTCTCCAATATGCCCACCTCTCCAGGGTCTCCAAAAGCTGTTCCCTACTCTCAATACAGATCACAATGTCAACTGCAAACAATATAGTCAATGGGGACTCCCATATAATCTTGTCTGTCAACTTGTCCATCACCACTGAAAATCAGAAAGGGATCACAGCTGATCCCTGATGTCATCCCAGCTCCACCTTAAACACATTCATCAATCCCAATGCAGACCTCAATGCTGTCACACCACCTTTGTACATATCCTGTACCACTCTTACATATATCTCTTCCACTCACGACTTCATCATACAATACCACAACTCCTGTCTAGGCACCCTGTCATTTGCTTTCTGTAAGTCCAGAGAAACACAGAGTAACTCCTTACCTTCTCTGTATTCCACAAGTAACAGTCTCAGAGCAAACATCACATCAATAGTGCCATTTCCACGCATGATACCATACTGCTGACCAGTACTCCTCACCTCCCTGTGTAACCAAGCTTCCACTATTCTTACCTATAACTTCATGCTGTGATTGGTCAATGTTATCCCTCTGTAGTTATCACAGCTCTGCACATCAACCTCATTCTTAACACCATACTCAAGCACTTTATCTCCACTCCGCATCCAACCTCACACTTCCCAACTTATCAGTAAACAGTCTGGCTAACACACCAAAGCCATTTCCCCTAACCAACCCATGCTTCCACAGGTATGTAATGTGGACCAACAGGCTTGCCAGTATTCATCCTTTTCATAGCTATCCTTACATCCTCCTTGTTAAGCCATTGCACTTCCCGATTCACCATACCCACATCATCAAACCTTCTCTGTCTCATTCTCTTCATTCATCAACCTCTCACAGTACACTCTCCATGTGTTCAACACACTCTCTTCGCTTGTGAGTATCTATATCTCATCATCCTTTATCACCTTTATCTGCTGCACATCTTTCCTAGCTCAATGCATATGTCCAGCCAATTGATACAATTCCTTTCATCCCTCTTTAGTGTCCAACATGTCATTGAACTCTTCATATGCCCATCCT
Source organism: Protopterus annectens (assembly GCF_019279795.1). Lineage (NCBI taxonomy): Eukaryota > Metazoa > Chordata > Ceratodontiformes > Protopteridae > Protopterus > Protopterus annectens. The sequence goes on from NC_056732.1 coordinate 1,619,685,654, forward strand.
CAGCCTTTCCCACCTCTCTCTTTGCCATGCACATCATCTCCTCATACTCCTGCCTACTTTCCTCATCTCTCTGACAATTCCACTCCTTCTTTCCCAACGTCTTTCTCTGTATACTGTCTAGTACTTCCTCAGTCCACCAACAGGTGTCCTTGTACTGCTTCCTCCATCCACGTCACCCCAAGCCCCCATCTAGCTGTCTCCCTTACCAGCTCTGCTGTACATAACCAGATATTTGTTAGATTGTCACTGCCAAGCATTGCTTGTCTCAACTTTTCCCTGAAATCCACCTCACAAGCACACTTTTCCAATTCACAACATTTGATCCTTGGTGTTGTCCCCACACTCCTCCCCATCTCGATCGCCAACATCATCTCACATACCAACATTCTCTGCTGCCTAAATACACTGTTCCCTGTCACCACTTTACATTCTCCAATCTCCTTCAAACTGGCCCTCCTACATTGGATATACTCCACCTGTGTGCATCTTACTCCACTCTTGTATGTCACCTTATGCTCCTCCCTCGTGTTATAGTGCGTATTCACCACAGCCATGTCCATCCTTTTTGCAAACTCCACTACAATCTCACTGTCTCCTCTCTTTTTAACACCATACATACCCATCTATTCCCCATCCCCTCTGTTTCCTTCACCAACATGCCCATTGACATCTGCAATGACCAGTCTGTCAACCTTGGGTACAGTCATCACCATATCATCCAACTGACATCACATTTCTCTTTCTCATCCATCGCACAACCAACTTGCATAGCATATGCACTAACAACAGTCATCATTACACCATTAGCTTACAGCTTCAGAAACATCACTCTATCAGACACTTATGTCAACCTCCAAAAACAATATTAGCCCTACCCCCTTCCATCTCCAGTTCACACCTTGATAGGACAATTTTGACCTGCCTACCATACTCCCAGCCATAATCCCCTTCCATGTGGACTCTTGCACACACACAGTATAGCAACCATCCCCTGGCCATCATATCAGCTAGCCTGGTCCCTATACCACTCATGCTGTCAACATTAACAGTTCTTACCCTCAGTACCACCCTCCTAGCCTTTCCCCTCTCTTTCTGCCATATGACTGTTGGACATCCTCTTGGGGATGCCTGTCAGTGTAAAGGCTACTGTGCTATTGAATGATTCAAGTATGTTGCAGCAATATTGAGACACTCACTGATTTTGTCCCACTGCACCCATGTATACATGGCATCCTACAGATGTCCTGCTGTAACAGGTTGAGAGGGATGACGGTGCAGTAAGAGTGTGAATTTAGTGTGCCATACTGACATAGAACAGACATGTATGTGAGGTATTAGCTATACAAATGTCAGTATGAGTAGTTGTATGTGTCCACCTTATGAAAACAGACATGGCATGCAAAATGTCAGTTAAAACAGCTGTAATATGCTATACACATGTGTAATCTTAGTTACTGTGCACCCAAAAGAGTGACATTTCTACAGCTACTGGTTGTTGCATTACCCTGACACAGCCATGGTCAGTACAATAAGCATGATTAGCATTACTAAATTGGAGAGGTGTCCATATGTGTTATGACTTTGTGACCATGCCCACTACAAACAACTGATTGAACACATACATGGTTGTATGGACTCAGCAATATCTTAATTGTCATACCTGCCTCCACCAATGTAGAGTAATCCCATTTGTTGGACAGCAGCATTACACAAACCACAGACTTGGTTCCTATAGTGGCTGTACAGTGCAAAGTAGGGGCAGGTCCAACCTGGCATCAAGTCATCCATTGTCTGAACAAGCATATAAGGTCACAGGTGGGTTACTGTAAGGCCAACTATGAGTACAAACTGGAGACATCCACCAGGGACAATCACAAGGCCATCTTCCCATATATCTGCAATCTTGGAGGCAACATACCAACCCAACCTGTAATGGTGGCCAATCATATCACATACACACACAATAAAACTACAGGCAATCTGATGCAGATAGGGTTAGAGCAAACATTCCCCCAGCTCAGCATCACTATAGGTGGATATGTACTGCACCCACACCCCTCCTCTCATCACCAGTGAGCAGGTATATATTGCCTACTGAAAGGCAACAAATGTAAGTACACATGGGATGTCATATCAACCCTGTCTGCATCTGCATGAACTCAGGCATGTGCTTCCAGCTGCATTACACACTGTAGTCACACCAAGCCGCAGCAACATCCACACACCATCCACATGGAAAATGGATAATGTCATCCGTTTACATAGACCTGAATGAGGAATGGTGGATTATGCAAACAACGTGCCCTCATTGTGGGCAATATGACTCATCAGGACCAGGAGTGCAATGCAAGCTGATACTGTGCTGATAGATTACAGGGATATGATGTGGTTGTGAGTGGTGGTTACTGGTATGATTGTGAGTGTTGGCTACTGGTATTGAAGGTACATGTGCAAGTACTGGACATACTGTTGCCAAATGTATGGGGTCCTGTGATGTGTTTCCCAGTTAGTGTCTAAAAGGTGCAATGTCACATCACCAGTGGGAGTCCTTTTCACCAGCAGAATGCAACCTGATAATATAAGCCATAATACAGAACCACACAGTACTGTTGGGCCAAGGCCAGCAACATCTCCGGGAGAGGACCACCCTGTGGGATGACTCTGTCCATGGGATAAATTAGGTGGGCTGGCATGTTGAGTATGGAATTGTTCAGTTGTGCTTTGGCAATACCCCAGGCATGTGGAGGGCATGCAAGTTGCCATGCACACAACTATGACTAATAGCCATATTGCTTTATGTGCATGTTCACTTGTGGTGGGGTTAGTTGTATTGCATCACAGTGGTCACCACAGGGGCCTATCTGAAGAGACTGTGACATTCCTGTAGCATACCTCACAACCTGTCAATGCAAGATGTCTGGACAGATACCAGCAAAATATGTTGGACAAACTGACTAAGGTAGGGACATGTGTGAAACATTATTGCGATGGAATAGATATAAAATGTATACACACACCTGTTAAGATGCCATTTGTTTCTGATATATACTGATTGAGACCACAATATGTCAGTCCACACCTTTCCCAACCTTTAATATGACCCATGACATAAACAATTCACTTGTAAAACCAAGCATCTGGACTCATGTATTGCACCTACAAGCCTGGACAAGTGTGAGGGTAGCAGATGGTGTATCAGTATGCTGTTTGAGTCAGGTATGATACCTGATGCTGCCATATGTGTCAGTATACTCACTGTGGCCTATTAGGCAACTATATCACATACATGGGCATTATTAAGGCAGGCAGAGCACTAAGAGGTTGCAAACATCTGGATGTTCTAGACACATCTGTACAGAGGACTGGTATGGCCTGTACAAGGGTTTCACATACTGCATGTGAGGCAGATGGTTGCTGATAAGGGACTGGCATCATCTGGACTGATAAGGTAGGGCACTGTGAAGTGTTGTGAGTCTGAATGGCATAAAATTGTTTCGCCTATAAACAAACACACAACTCCCTCAGTCTTGCACAAACACACTTCTATAAATGCCAGAACTGAGATTAGAACTCCGACCTAACTATTTATTTGTACTATTCTGTTATGTAGTTATTCCATGTGCCACACAGCTTATGGGGTTAAGACCTGATGGAAGGCACTTCTAAGATGAGTGATATCTGCAGGACTGCTAAAGTAGGGAAAGGGGAAGTGTACTGGGTTTGAATGGATGCAAAAGCTTTTAGTTGTGAACACAAACACACACACACACACACACACACACACACACACACACACACACACACACACACACACACACACACACTTTTATATTTGCCAGAACTGAGATTTGAACTCCTACCTAACTAGGTATTCATGCTATAGTGTTCTGCAGTTATCGCATGTGCCACAGAACTTACGGAACAAGCCTTAACAAACGTGATTTCTATGGTGACAGACATCCTCGGGACTGCTAAGGTGGGGCAATGGGAAGTGCACTGGGTGGTGAAGGCCTGTTCATTCGTAGATCCTACTGACATTTCTCTAAGTGTATGAGCATACCTAGCGTGTCCTTCTATAGTAATTGTGGGACTCCATTCCAGGGATTGTTGCACTCCATTTGGTTTGTTTTGTGCTACAGCCATACCTCTCAACCTGTCGGTGCAGGATATCTGGAGATAGCCTAACAAAATGTGGGGACAATGGGTCATACAATGATTGTGACAATTTCTCTCAGTAATGTATGGGTTGCTAGGGTTACAAGGCTTGTTTTAGCAGACATCTGTCATATATGCCATTTGACACTGTCATGTATTGTTTCAGTACCTCGTGACATAGCTCTTCAGATCATCACAGTGATTTACCAGAGGAATACAGGATGGATGATGCACACACAAGGTTTATGGGCCAAATGCTATGCATTTTTGCACAATCCAGCCTGTTGAGGGGTGTGTCTACAGACAATTGACTGCTGGTGCTGTAGAAATGGTCCGGCACCTTAGTGATATATTACAATGGTGGAATCTCTGTGCATTTATATTCTGTCCTGGTCTGATTTCCAGTCCACAGCTGGGTAATATAAGTCAGACAGGATCAGGGTGCCAGGCAGACTCCAGATAGATTTGTAGGGGATAGGATATGTGGGGTGTGGGTGTACTGGGCAGATATGTCTGCCTATATCTTAACAGTACTTTGCAGTGAGCTCTCCTCAATGGTTGACTGTACTTGGAGGGACTTGTGTGTGTCAGACTGTTTGACCAGCCCAGAGGTGTGTGTTTGTCACACATATATGTATGGCCCACCTCATTTTGCTTGTTCGGGTCAGGATGTTGCATAGGATGAGTGATCATGGAGGGGCGTGTTACTCCCCATGGCTGTGGCTCAGGGTTCTGTAGGTACAGACATGTTACCACCTTCCAGGGTTAGGCCTGCATGCAGTGAGTGCATTCCCGTGTTTAATCTTGTAGCCCTGCCTGTCAACTGTACAGAGTATCACATAATGACTCATATATCTTGTTGGTTACCCAGACAAGTGCGGTTTCCAGCAAAAGTATTTTGCAAGTCACTCAGGGTTGAAGTCAGACATTACCGAGAGTTGACATTGCAGTTTCAGACTTCGTACCCATCAGACATTCCATGCTACTACAAATCACTCCATCAACTTCATAATATTATTAGAGCAGTATTTCACAGATGTCCTTCTCTTTGGACCATAATCACCTCATTATTCATGGCTTTGTCCCAATTTCTGGCTCCCTGAGGCTGGCAGGTTTGCCCCTAACAGTTGTCAGAATGGGCTTTCTTTGCATTTTGCGGACTGTGTTATGTTGGTGTTATGGACCCCATGACACTCCTAAAGAGCACTGTGGGTGAGGCATAGGAATTTGCCAGGGGCCTGTAGACTAGGTGTAACAGATGCAGGCCATCTGTAGCAGGGCAGTGCATTCTGATGATCATATGTTCCCAGGCTGCTGGCAGGAGACACACCTGGGATGGCACCAGTAAGTTGGCTGTGGGTGTTACTGACAATTGCTTTCTGTTATGATTGTGCCATTACTCTGGGTGACAGCTGGATGCTGCTTAAGTCTAGGAACATGTTGCTGCATTTCTATGGGACTATGGGGGATGACACAACTGTACACAATACACATCTGCACAGACTGTGCTGATATTTGCTTAACATTTTGGTCCTATGTAGCATAGTGGTGTGTCCTATCTTTCAGACTACAGGCATAACAGAAACAACCACAGGTCAGATTGTTCTGGCATAGACATTTGTAGTTTCAGACTTCTTAACTTTTAAAGCCATACTGCCACTGCCAGACCTGCTGTGATATCACTGTGTAAAAGTCTGTCGGTGGGGATTTCATGGGTGTCACTATGCGGGGGCCTTTGCCAGGCATTTCTGTATGGTTGTCTACAGCTGATCTGCTGTGTGGAGTTGGTGGTGGGTATGGGACCCTCACTTTGACATCCATGCATGTGACCTATGACCCCCCCGCCCAGGTATTTGGCTCACCACATATACTGCAGTGGTATTTCTTGACTAGGGTGGAACCGCATGGTGTGGGCAGGGCACTAATGGGGATACACATCCTGCTGTCCTACAGAGCTGTCAGTTGTCTGCTGCTATCCCGGTTAGCTACCCCATTCCCTTCTATGCTTAATCAATACCATATATATATACTATCAGAAACCTTCACTCCCTTAGTTTATTTTGTTACAAAGACTGCCTTATCTTATGCCTGCAGCTGTTGTGAGGGTGGTGCTTGAGGGTTGACTATGACAGATGCATGCAATACACTGCCTATGCATGGTCAGGTATAGGTGATGTGATGTTTGGCATCCATTTTACTGTGTGTGCGAGTCAGAGAGAGAGAGATCAGTTCCTGGGGCCCTACAGTGTCAGTGTGTGTGCTATGTGTTGCCTATTTGCCAAGGCCAGGACATACTGGACATGCCTCCATCTGCCTACAAGGGCAGGCTCAGGATGTACCTCCTTTGAGTCACTCTGTGCCTGTGGAGGCCTTGGCAATGGTGGAAGGTTGTTTGGCTCTTCCCCATTTTGTTCCTGCTGCAGCTGTTTCCGCAGGATCATATTGTGTAGCATGGCACATACTATGAACATGTGTGCACATGTGGCTGCAGAGTACTGCAAGGCTCCATCGGATATGTCAAGGCAGCAGAACTGTGACTTGAGCATCCCAAGCACACTCTCTATAATGATCCTGGTTTGTGTGTGTGCCTCATTATGGCATTCTTGTGGGTGTGTATGTGTGCATTTCTGATGGGTGTCATCATCCATGGCTCCAGTGTGTAGCCAACATCCCCCACTAAATGGCCATACGAGATGTCCCCCTTGGCAAACCACTGATACAGCTGTGAGGAATGCCAGATGTGGAAGTTGTGATAGCTTCCAGGGCAGCCGCACACACATTCATGATAATGCCCTGGGTATCGCACATGACCTGGCAGTTGGAGTGGAACCCATTGCGGTTTATGTAGATCCTACCCTGGTCACCAGGTGGTGCCTTGATGTGGATGTGCATGCAGTCTATGGCACTCAGTATCCCTGAGTAGTCTGCTACACAGTGGAAGAGATGCATATTGCGGGTACTCTCCTCACAGGTGGTGGGGAATTTAATGTGCTCCTCGGCATGTGATTGCATGGCATCCAGGAACTTGTGGAGTATCCTGGATGCAGATGCCTGTGAGACCCCCATGATATCCCCAGTTGGTCTTTAGAAAGTACCTATAGCTAGTATTTTTAGAGCTACACATACCTTGGTATCCACTGAGATGGGTTCCCCTCTGTTTGTTCTGGATGTGAGGCAAGGCTGGCACACCTCCACAATTTGCTGCAGTATATCCCTGTCCACCCTGTAGCGCACTACTATCTCCAGATTGTCTAGACCCTGGTAAGTTACCATGGGCTTGAACACTCTTTTCCTCCTCCTCATAGGTCTGGAGTGGTTGTCAGCATTATCCTCTTCATCACCCTCAGCCTCTTGCACATACTGATGTATGAGAGCGACAGCAGCCCCTAACATTTTGTTATTTTTTTCAGGTAAAATTTCCCCATCTGTGTATACCATTGGTGTAGAGTTTGTGGGAAAAAAACAAACTGAAAGATATTTGCATAGTTTATATTGTTGTGCTGCAGATGCTGCTTGTGTGATTGGCTGACTATGATACATTCCATTTTCCAGCTCTAGTACTTGTATTTGAGTACCTCTATTCTGCTATTTCCCTGTTTTTTCTCCTTCCACTTGCCATTCCATTTTTTCTTTTATTTTGTAGTTTAAATCCCGATGCATGCCACAGACACTCATTTAAGCAAGATAAACAAGGCTATACAGCCTCGGACACACCCCCTTGCTTACATATACACAGTGCTGCCATTTCCTATTTTCTTTTTTTGTTTAAGACTTGGTGCTCACTGTGCACACCCCTGTAGGCAGTATAAACAAAGCTATACAGCCTGAGACACACTCCCTTGCTTAGCTGGGCTTAGCTAAGTGCAAAACCAGACAACAGTGCTCCAATGTGCTTACAGCAAGCATGGCACACCCCCTTTTCATGTTAGTTGCTCCTCCTGCCTTTACAATCCTGTTCTAGCACCTACACGGTTAGGTGCAGGTTTTGGACTTAGAATATTTTGTGATTCAGTAAATTTCCCCTCATTTACATACCCCACTGCCTTAGCCCATAGATACTGCACTGACATGGAGCCTTTCCCTTGACAACCACTTTCCTCTGGTATTGTTTTGATTCTGCATGCAATAGACTATAATGGCAAAATGGAGATTTTATTTAAACTTGGGTTTTCACATTTTTTTTTTAACTTTTGGCACAATCATGTTTGCTCGTCGCTGCTCTATGCTAAAACGGCCAAGATCAGCCACAAAAAAAATATTATTTTTTATTAAGATTAAAAATTTATTCATGCCGATGGTCATATATTTGGCCATTGGCATGCCTACAGATGTGAATACATGCTTTTATTTGTGCTGTTATGCCTCCGTTTTCTTTTTTGCAGAATTTTTGCACTGACACTGTTCCTGCGCAGAGACCTGTCAGTTTCCTGAATCACTAATTCACCTCATTTGCATGTTTTTCACCAGCAAATGAGGTGATTGGCATACCGCATGTTCTTCTGTGCAGGAACAGAGTAGACAGGCTCATGGACTTAGGATCAGCTGTTTGCTGAATCAGTCGGTGACTGAACTCCATCCAGGAGCTGCTACACTGTTCCTGCACTGAGATTTAGCTTTCCTGAATCCCGGGGCAGATCCCATGTAAGAAACAAGTGCAGTATAAATACTATAGTATAAATACTATATGTCATTGAAGACACTGGTTCAAATCTCATGTCAGGGAAATAATGTAATGTTGCTATAAAAAACTCATATACTTGTAAAGGACAGAAAGTAAAGTTCCAGAACCAACTCAGTTAAATTCTAGTAATAAATGTGTATATGCAAACGTTTCAAGATTTTATATATTTCATGCAGAATTTGCAGTTTACCAGAGCACACCGGAGGCACAAACTTAAATAACTGAGTTACTAGATTACAAGCCAAATCAACAAGCTAAATTAAAGACAATACTGTATACTATAAAACTGCCTTCAGTGGAAGGTTGGATGCCGTGCTGGCAACTCGACACCGTAAAAAGCTCTACTGCCAATCATGCGCGGACAGGTGATCCACTGTGGTGAAAGACGAAAGAAGAAGAGGAAGAAGAAGACTGTATACTATAAAACAGTGTGGTAAAATCTGTTAAATATTATTAGTGACAGTTTTATGCAGTAGCAGTTCTTACTATTTACCCAAGAAAATTGTTGACAGTAATGATAAATCCTTGTAGTACTGAAAGAGGTAAATGATGTCAGCTAAAACATGTAAGGCAGTGGGAAGAGACCTGCACATTGAAGAAATTATTTTCTAACTTATGACCAGAGAGTCACAGAGTAAATGTAGAAAATTCAACAGTTAAGATTAATTTTATAAAGGTGCAGAAATGCAAAAGATGCTGACAAATTAGTACAGTGTCAGACTATTCCTTTAGTTTCATTTGATTTTATGACAGGGAAAACAATGCCACTAAGGTTTCCATTTGATTTAATAATGAAGTTACAGCCTTTTCATTTCACTGTAGTACGTTATCAGTTCAGTTATAAACTTGTGATAATTTATTTATAAGTAACATAGGTCTGTTTTACTATAGTACATTATCAGTTTGATCATCATAGACTTGCAGGAGTTTACATATGGTTGTTTCATACAGAAAAATGTAAATAAGATCAGGGCAACAAGTAATGCTATCAGTTTATAGTTGTTAAAGCTGCAAGTGTTATTTTAAGGACCTGATACTGCTTTCTATTCTTTGCAGATATTGCTACAAAAAGACATGCTGTGATTCTAAATATTTGAATAATTTCCACGTTGGTTTTCAAGAATGCATGTTCTTCAATACAGCCAAGAAAAAATATTACATCTGCCACACAGACTTGCACCAGAGATGGGGGGAGGGGTTGGAAAGCCTAACTGCATGAGATACACATCAAGGGACCAGTGGACATTAAGGCGGATCTTCCAGTACCTCAGCAGTGACTGGACAATGCAGAGTAAGGCCTAAACTTGGCAAAAGTTGTGGTGTACAAGTCAAGTATCTACAGGAAGACAAGACCACCAACGCCAGAAGTGGAGATTATTGTTTTTAATGTTCTTCATATATAAATGAAATCCAGTTAACAACATAAATTATTCAGTAAATATGCTAACTGAATCTATGAAAATGTGTTTCAGTTCTCTAAAGAAAAGTAATTTCAAGTTATGTTTTCAGACAATTGTATAACAAAACCAGATTTCAGTTAATGCTTTTATCTGTATTCAGAAAATACTTGTAGGAAAAAAGCTTTAGTAATGCTTTAGTTGGTTTCCAGAGTATAGCATTCATACACAGCTAATTCTAATCTTCTGTATAAATATGTATCACTTTAGTGTAAATTTCAGTCGTTTCAGAATATGACATTCATGCTCAGTTGTTTTAAAATATTCAGTGCAGTACAGTACATTTCAATTAGTTTTCAGAATATAACATACTCAGTTATACATTTCTAACAGCATTACTTCACAGTTTAGAGGTAACTGACTTAAGACAAGTTATTTAAAGAATAAGTAGTAACATTTAATATACTAAAGGCATAACATGTCAGGCTTAATTTGTTAATTTGTTACAGAATACAGTGCACATTACATAATAATTATTGTACATTTGACAGAGTTAAAAAGACACTGACAGGGTATGCAAATGTATAGATCTGAAATGCAGAAAGCAAAGGTTTTAGTCAATGCATTTCTACTATTACAGCACATAGAAGCTTACAGGATATTTGAGAAACACATTTAAAAGACAGACAACTATTATAGAATAGAAATTAAAAACAAATGGATAAGATTATTAGTAACAAATCTAGCTGAAAATTTACTGAAATAAATCAACAGTATATGGTATTTATGCTTCAAGGTACATATAGGTGTAAAATGAAAGTTTATAAATGAGTGAATGAAATACTTAGTACCTGCTATCACACATGTTGAAGAGCTGCACAGTTACAATTAAATCCTAAGGTTAATAGACTTCAATCCAAAAGATTTTCAGATAATTAACAGACCATAAATGCTCAAGTCACACCTAGTGGTCAAAGCTAAGATTGCAAGTTTATTAACCAGATAGGGATTTTTTTTTAGTATTAGATCTAGTGATCACTCTAGTATCCTTTGCATTCTATAGTAATAGATTTATAGCATAATTACAGAAGCAAGTCCCAGTTCAGTAATCTCGGAGACAATTGTTCCAGAATAAATCCTAAATAAATATAGGTAGTAAAGTAGACCTTGCATAGGCCTAAAAATGTAAGGTCAGGACTGTGTCTTCATTTTAACTACAAAAATAGACACATGTTTAGGGGTCTCAGAGGGATTTGTAAGATTAGGTTTCACTTAAATGTGTTTTTTAGACATAAATATAGTAATTTCATTGCATATGCCTAGAAATGGAGTGATATTAAAGCAGATTTATATCTTCATTTAATATGCAAATTCAATACAAAGGAATGTTTCAGCAACCATCAATCAAGAATACTGATCAGAATAAAATGTGCTAGCAGAATGTGCAGCACATTAAGTACAAACAGACTTGGGGACCATGGTTAAAAATGTGTGTAGAACTTGTAGGAAAGTTTCAGGGTTTTGGTATTAGGACAGATATTTCAGACATAAAAGTAAGTCAGTTAGTTCATTCGGAGTGATGCAGAAAGTCATGGCAGTGCAGTCCTCAGAAGTTTGGTACAGACACTTGAGACTGAGTGTAGAAGTCATGTCAAATATCCAGCATTCCAGAATATTAATTATATTATTCAGGAGGAAAGGAATAATTCTGAGTATAATAAGCGCATAAGCTATGGAAATAATAATTCAGTATATTTCACTTTATCAGCACTGTTATTGGAGACAGTAAGATCTGACATTCTGAGTTCAGAATTTGTGGAGATTATAATGAGTTCAGAAGCTACGGACATAATAAATCAGTCTATTTCAGTTTATCAACATGGTTATTGGAAACCATAAGATTTTATCCAGATATTATTGGCATCACTGTACACAACTAAATATTCTTAACTGAATTATTGTGTATGCAGACTTTTATTCTGAAACCCTCAGCAAAAACTGAGGGTAATGCTACTCAATGCTAGAAGTCTAAATCTCAAAATGCACTCATTCAAGGCACTCCTTAAAATGGAGAACATCGATATCTGTGCAGTGACTGAGACCTGGTTCAAGGCTCCAGACAGCACCCATGCACTACCAGGCTATAACACATACCACACTTTTCGGCCATGTAACCTGGACCCAAACACCAAAGGTGGAGGTGTGTCCATATTCATTAAGGATATCCACACCTCCAGGCTAGTTGCTCAGCATAATGCATCCGAGGTTATCCAAGTGCAACTAACTCTGGGCAAAACTGCAATCCAAACTGTAGCTTGCTACAGATCCCCCACCATGCCCCAGGATTCCCACTCCTCTTTTCTTGATGTACTGGAAAATATTAGGGTTCAAAGAAACACCCTAATAATGGGCGATTTCAACTACCCCACCATTAACTGGGAAAACTACTCGTGTACCAACTCCTTAGCTCAATGCTTTCTGGAATTCATAAACTCCAATGCCCTGGATCAACTTATCCACACCCCCACCAGGGGCAACAATATCCTAGACCTAGTCATTACTAACATGAGTGACTGGTGTTCCACACCTGAAGTCAACTTCTCGTTGGTCCAATCCGACTATAAGCTAATCACCCTTGATATTCACATCCTATCCCCACCCCCATTAAGGAAACCACAGTAAAAAATTTCTCAAAAGCCAACTTCATGCTTTTTAAGACAGAAGTGGTGAACTTCATGACACCTATGCAGATGGACAATACAGTTACATCTGCTGAATCCTACACAAATGCACTCTATAAGCACTTATATGAGTGCATGGATTGTGCTATCCCAAACAGAACCAAGATGCTATCCTCCAAAAAAAGGAAGCCGATCTGATGGTCCCCTGCCATAAACAAACTGTACAACAGAAGGAAGAAAATGTTGCAAAAGAGAGTAAAATCCCATGAGTGGAGGAGCTCCCTGGTCAGCCTCAGAAAGAAGCTGAGATCCCTTATAAGATCCTCCAAAGCTAGCTATGAAAACAAAATTGCCACTAATTCCAAGGTCAACCACAAAGCATTCTATAGCTATGTCAAGAATCTCGATGGCAACACCCAGATCTGCTCTGAGTTATAGCACAAAGGCAAGAAAATTACAGAACCAACTGATATTGCCAACATCCTGGCAGATAGGTTCAGTGCTAACTTTACTCCCCCTCACCCCCTAAAGGGGCCATATCTATACCGGAAGAATGCAGAGTCCCTGTAATCACAACTATGCAGGTAAAAGCTGCACTCTCTAAAGCCAAAAACACAGCATCCATGGGAATGGACAACATCCCAGGTTGCGTTTTACACAAACTTCAGAACAAACTGGCTCCCCACTTAAGCACCATATTCAATAATAGCCTCGCATCAGGCTTTGTGCCCACTGAATGGTGCACAGCAACAGTTATCCCACTCCATAAAGGGGGAGCCACCACTGATCCCAGGAACTATCGACCTATTAGCCTGACAAGCCTGGTCTGCAAGGCCATGGAACGTATCATCATGGAACTCATAAACTAAGACATTGGTAACCTCCAAACTCTGGATCCTGCCCAATTCGGGTTTGTGAAAGGCAGATCATGCCTCCTGAACCTGATCGACTTCTTTGAGGTAGTCACCAAAGCTGTAGATGAGGGTAAGGTGGTTCATACAGCCTATCTTGACCTTGCCAAGGCTTTCGACACCATCCCTCATTCTGGAATTATAGCTAAACTCACTAAACTAAATATAAATCCCTACGTCACAAGATGGGCTGCCAAATGGCTCACTGACAGAACCCACACTGTAAAATCTGACCTCAAAGCAGTGACAAGTGGAGTATCACAGGGTTCTGTCCTGGGACCTCTACTGTTTGGTTTCGACTTCTCTGAAGTACAGGCTAACACAGAAGGCCTCTGGCTAATGAAGTTTGCAGATGACTTCAAACTAGGAGCCATAGTCAAGTCCCCAAATGATGTGGACATCCTACAGAAGGGCCTTGCTGTTTCAGATGCCTGGTGTCAGAGCCATGGCCTCAGGCTCAGTGCCAAATAGTGCAGTGTCATCCCCTTTGGTAAAAACTCTGTACCCATGAACTACCACATAGGCAGCAATCTACTTAACACTGAATGCGTGATAAGAGACCTTGGGACCTAGGCAGACAGTAGTCTCTCCTTTGATAGTTACATCGCCACAGTAGTCAGGAAGTCCTTCTACATGGCACACCTCATCATAAAAGGGTTCTCATCCAGGAAAAAAGAGGTTATTTTTCCCCTCTATGCGACACTCAATAGACCCATTATAGAGTACAGTGTCCCTTTTGGAATGTACCTCACAAGGCATCTACAGCAGCTGGAAAGGCCACAGAAGTACCTCACAAAGAGGATTACTGGCCTCAAACAAATGCCTTACACTGACCACCTCAAAAAACTCTAGCTTTACTCCATAGCATATCATCTACTCCAAGGTGATCTCTGCCTAACATATAAAGCTATGTCAAACCCAGAGCTGTTGGACATGCTACACCTAAAGAAATCCCAATCCCTCTGAGCTACACACTCTAGGGACCTAAACATTGTCACCACAATAAACAGGACATGTTGGAGGGATAGATTCCTGTCCCAGAGACTTCCCATACTCTGGAACAGGCTGCCCATCTATGTCAAACAAAGTTCTTCATTAGCACTCTTCAAATAAAATCTTGATGAGTGGATGGGAAATAGGAAATACACCCCGGGGATCACTTTTGTGTCTCTGCTAGACAGTGGCACAGGAAAATAACTTTTGTGGGTGGCGTAAGCCAGGAAACCTTGTTGGCTAGGCTTACGTAGGCTCTTGGGCCGATAGCCTAGTACCTACCTATGAACCTATGAACAAGACGATTTAGCACAAAAGGAGAGTCTGGCACTTGTTCAGCATAGTTCTGGGTAATTAAAAGACAGACATTAATTCTAGCCTCATTCCAGTTTTTTTTCAGTTATTTCCAGTTCATTCCAGTATTGTATAGTCCTATCAATTCTTACATATACAACACACAATAATTTAGAAGATTATCAGTTCAAGTCTTATCTTGTTTTTTTTTTTTTTTTTTTTTTTTTTTTTGGGATGTATGAGGAAAACAGAGACCCTGGTGAAACCCAGACTGACGTAGGATGGACATACAGAGTCTGCAGAGAAATCATCACAGCTAGGATCTGATCTGGAAAATCAGGACCTCTGAGACAGCTAAGCTAAATAATTAAAAATATTTAAATATTTTGGTCTTTTGTTTGACAGGATAGGGAAAAACATTTGGTAAAAGAATGTTTCTGTATCACTATTGTATTTGTATATGTCCTTTTACATTAAAATGAACTATTCAAGTTGAACATTTTCAATCACAGAGACTTTTACGTATGGAGTATTTTACATGATATGAAAAAGGCAACCTAGTATGTGCTGTATTACAGTTATCTGATGTCTTCAGATGCATAAGATGTTCAGCTTTGCCTTGTACCTGATAGGGCATCCTGGCCATACCAATATAACATGATATGCACAACATATCAAGATTTATTTCTTAATTAACTGATAGTTTTATTTAGTGAATCTCTGTTACATACTCAAAATAGTCTCTGTTATATACTCAAAATAGGAAGAAGCATTTTTTTGTTTTGTCAGGTTTATAAAATATATGCTACTTACGAATATGTTCTTAATAATGCAAAATTTCTAAAAACATAATATGGCAAGTGTTTTAAGCTACCTTCCCTGTTGTATTTCTTCCTCTTTAATCATTTGACTGTTCCAATTAAATTATTTTGATGCATAAACATTTTGCTAACCATGTAATCTTAGTGCTGTCCTGCAGTAGTAGTAGAAAATATATCACAATTATTGACAAGTAAAAGCCATGGTTCTTTGGCAAGTGCTTCAATATTATACATATGAGGTATACTTTGCAGGAATCAGCCTTGAATGTGTAAAGGCTAAAAAATAGACTTGATAAATAGTGATTAAATTCAGCACTTCTTTGGCCTTACTGGGCTGTGTGTTTTTAATTTTAGCAAGAATGACAGATTGTGGAAATATTAAAACTGACAGTTGGTGGCTTTATTCAAGGCAATGTAGTCATATTAACAAACCTAGATAACAGATTTTGAAGTAATTATATTTAAACAAGACTTAGAAAAGATATCTTAAATGGTTTAATTTTACACAGCATCGAAAGTCAGATATGTCACATTTTCATAACTAAATTAATATACATAGATAGAACCTACTCCTCAGTCGTGAGATTTATACAAATGACCCACCTTCATTATAACGTTCAGAGTCATTGGCTCACAGGAAAGCTGCCATCTCATTCTTACTGGTAAGTAATGCATTTTCCAAGTACCCAGAATGCACATCTAAGTACAGTTTAGTTATATATTTTGTCGATGGTTGAACGATAGCACATTACTGAAAGGTCATAAGGCTGTGTAATTTAACACAGTGCGCTTGGAATCATGTTCCAGTACAGATTCTGCAATACAGCAAAAGGTATCTTCCTTCAGATGAGATGTTACAGTGAGATACCATTTGTCTGAGTGGACAGTAGCTCAGAAGGATTCAAAAGACGATTCTTTCCGAAAAATATGTAGTGTCACTTATGTGCAATAGCACCGTCAAACAGAATTCATGTTTAAATAACCAAACTGTATTCTAGTCTTTTAGAATGGAATTCTGATTATAGAGGCTATCAAAGCTCCACATAATATTTCCAGATCTAAATATTTGTGTAATTTTATAAATTATACTGAAGACTTTTTAGTTTATCACATCAACCATCTGAAAATTAATATTATTCAGTATAGTGGTGCTGCGGTAGCGTTGTCGCCTCACAGTTAGACATTGCCCGTTCGATTCTCAGTTAGAGCGTCTTCTGTGTGGCGACATGCGTGAACGGGCGTTCCTATGTTGAAGGTTGTGCGTTTGGCCCAGCAAGCCAGCACATAAAACTCTACTGCCAATCATTAGCGGACCGGAGTTTCGCTGTGGCGACCCCTAACCGTGAAAAGTCGAAAGACACAAACAAACAAACATGAGACTACCCGCATTGCTATTTCAGAGCATGGGACACAACACCAGATTCGACATCTATATGTACAGCATGGAACATCTCCCATGCTGATAATTAGCTCTTGTGTAACAAGCTTAATAAACTTTGCAATGGAAAGCTTACTGGATTCCACATCTGCCAAATAAAAAAAATAAATAAATAACAATAATAAATGAGGTACTGTATCATGTTAAAACGTCTTTTGATTCGCCAGCTACTAAAAAGAGTTAATCAACATATGTCCTGAAAAAAACTTGCAGGACTTTTAAATTAAAGCTTAACCTGCTGTTCTTTCTTCCAGTCTATGCTATCTTGCATTCCTTGTATCACTCATCCTTTCTGCTTTATCCTTATACACTAATTTGTACTTAGTTAATATTAGCATTTTTGTATTATAGTTTTGACAGACTGTTTTGTTGTCTAGCAACTACCCTTTGTTTCACACTGAAGATATTTTGCTATGCAAAAAATTGGCATGGTCTTTTATTGTTTTCATTAGATATTGTTTTGATTACTTCACCTCTGGCCTGATGTATATGCCTGTGATTGCTTGTTCTCATTTGTTTGTTATTGTGTCTTTGTTTAGTTTACATCCCAAGACTGTGGCTCTTATTGGTCCTTCAGATTACTGCAACGGTTAACAAATAAATAAATAAATTAAATTAAAATAAAATAAAAAAATATCTGTAGCTTCTCTCTAAACTTGGCAACTGGGAAAGGAGCATGGTGTTTTCATAGGTACATAGATTCACAGGTAAGTACTAGGCTATCTGCCCATGGGCATTTATAAGCCTAGCCACAGAGTGATGGCTTTCACCTCCCCATTAGATTAGTAACCTGGGCTTCTGTCAACAGGGCTCCTGAAGTGATCCCAGGGTAGAACTTACGATTACCCATCCACTCATCAAGATTTCTCTTGAAGAGGGTCAGAGAGGAGCTCTGTCGAATATGGATTGGGATTCTATTCCAAAGTGAGGGGAGTTGCTGGGACAGGAATCTATCCCTCCAGCATGTCCTGTTTATTGTTGTACATAGGTTCAAGTCACTAGAATGAGTGGTTCTGAGGGATCTCGTTTTTTTTGAGGTGAAGCATGTCCATTAGTTCAGGGTTTGACATGGCCCTATAGGTCAGGCATAGGTCACCTCTGAGCAGACGGTAAGCGACTGAGAAGAGCTGGAGCTTTTTTAGTCGTGCTTCATAGGGTAATTGTTTAAGGCCCTTAATCCTCTTAGTAAGGTACTTCTGTGGTCTTTCTAGTTGTTGCAGGTGTCTAGTGAGGTACATCCCAAATGGGGCATTGTACTCTATTATGGGCCTAATGAGTGAGGAGTAAAGGGGCACAATCACCTCCTTGGATCTGGATGAGAAACCCTTTGTGATCAGGTGTGCCACATAGAAGGATTTCCTGACCGTTTTAGCTATGTGGTTATCAAAGGAGAGCATGCTATCTACTTGGGTAACCAGGTCCCTAATTGCTTCTTCTGTACTTAGTGGATTCTCATCTATGTGGTAGTTTGTAGGTACTTTATTTTTCCCAAATGGGATTACTATGCATTTTTTGGCATTTAGCTTGAGGCCGTGACTTTGACACCAGGTGTTTGTCTCTGTGAGACCCTTTTGCAAGATGTCTGTGTCAGCTGGAGAGTCAATTATTGCACCCAATTTACAGTCATCTGTGAACTTGGATAGCTACAGTCCCTCTGCCTTTGCCTGTACTTCGGAGAAATATATACCGAACAGGAGGGGTCCCAGGACTGAGCCATGTGGGACTCCGCTTGTGACTGGTTTAGTGTCAGACATGGCACCTGCCACTCTTACCGTGTGGGTTCTGTCTGAGAGCCAATTGGCAACCCATCTCGTGACATAGGGGTAGATATTTAAGCTGGTGAGTTTGTCTATGATTCCTGAGTGTGGGATGGTGTCGAATGCCTTAACGAGGTCCAGATATGCTGTGTGGACCACCTTCCCTTCATCTATGGCCTTGGTGACTGTTTCAAAGAAGTCGACCAAGTTCAGGAGGCAAGATCTGCCTTTAACAAAGCCGAACTGGGTGGGGTCCAGTGTCTGGAGGTTCCCAATGTCCTTGTTAATGAGCTCCATGATAATGCATTCCATGGCTTTGCAGACCAAGCTAGTCAAGCTTATAGGGTGATAGTTCCCAGGGTCAGTTGTGGCACCACCTTTGTGGAGTGGTATGACTGTTGCTGTACGCCATTCTTTGGGTACATAGCCTGTAGAGAGGCTGAGTTTTAATAGTGATTTGAGAAGGGAGGTTAGTTCATTTTGAAGCATGTGTAAGACACAACCTGGGATAGCATCTGGTCCCATTGATGCTGTGTTTTTGGCCTTTGCAAGGGCTGTCTTTACTTGTGTGTCTGAGATATCTGGAGCGCCATATTCTTCTGGGATGGGTGCTAGCCCCTTTGGTGGAGAGGGGGGGTGAAGTTTGCACTGAACTTGTCAGCCAGGATGTTGGCAATGTCGGTTGATTCTAGCTCGGAGCATATCTGAGAGTTTGCCCCTAGACTCTTGACATAGTTAAAGAAGGCCTTGTGGTTATCCTTAGAGTCATTGGCTATTTTTCTTTCGAAGTTGGCCTTGGATGATTTAATGAGGGAGCACAGTTTTTTACTGATGTTAATCAGAGATGTCTTCTTATTTTGGGATTTTGTTCTTTCTTGCAGGAGTTTCCTCCTTCTGTTGTAAAGTTTATTTATGGCTGGGGTCCACCAGACTGGCTTCCTCTTTTTTGAGGAGTTGGTCTTGGTTTTACTTGGGATGGCTCGGACCATGCATTCTTGAAGGTGTTCATAGAATGCACTTGTAAAGGATTCTGCCGATGGGTCATCATTTTCCATTTGATTGGGAGCTTTGAAACTTCCCAACTCGGTCTTGAGGAGTGTGAAGTTGGCTTTAGAGAAGTTTTTTACCTTGATTTCCCTGACTGGGGGGGGGGGTTGGGATGTGGATGTCCAGTGTGATTAGTTTGTGATCTGATCTTACAAATGACGAGTTTACCTCAGGTGTGGAACATAGGTTGCCCATATTGGTGATGACCAGATCCAGTATGTTGTCACCTCTTGTGGGAGCGGTGACCAGCTGTTCAAGGGCGTTTGAGTTTATAAACTCAAGGAAGCATTGGGCTGGGGCGTTTGAGCTTGAGTAGTTTTCCCAGTCAATGTTTGGATAGTTGAAGTCACCCAGTAGCATGGTGTTGGGAAGAATCTTCATACTTTCTAATGTTCTCAGGAATGCTGCGTGAGGGTCCTGAGACAAGGTGGGAGATCTGTAGCAAGCTATAAATTGAACAGTCAATTTACCAGCTGTCAATTGCACTTGGATGGTCTCAGATTCTGCGTTCTGTGCTACTAACCTGGAGGTGTGGGTGTTCTTGATGAATATGGACACACCCCTCCTTTTGTGTTCCAGTCCTGGTTTTGTGACCTAAAGGTATGGTAGGTGTTATAGCCTGGTAGTGCTGGGGTGCTCTCTGGACCCTTGAACCAGGTTTCTGTCACTGCACATACATTGATTTCTTCCATACTAAGGAGAGCCTTGAGTGTGTGCATTTTGAGGTTTAGACTTCTGGCGTTGAGCAGCATTACCCTCAGTTTTTGTTTATTATTGTTGTTTATGGAGGCAGTTTATCTTTTGAGCCTTGCCTAAAAAAGGCAGTATTGGGGCGGCAAGAGTCTTGGCCAGTATTCAAAAGCCCAGGGGCGACAGGTGCAAGCCATCTCTGGCGAAGCAACGTGGCTTGTCAAGCATGTCGTCTCAGGCTGACAAGTACTGGATCCCCTTTGAATGACACCAGTAGTTTAACCAATTGTTGAAACTGATCATTTTTTCTTCGTATGCTGGCATCATTTTGGGTGAGGACAGGATGCTACTCAGAGTCAGAGTCATACCAGCCTGGGCTACATGGTCAGAGAGCTCCTCCATGTCTCTTTTCATGTAGTCCAGGGAGGTACGTCTCAGGTCATTTATGTCAACATGTACAATGACAGAGTCATATTTGTACTTGTTGTGGAGTGACCTGAGTGCATGTGTTATGTGGCGGAGTCTGGCACCCGACAGGCAGCTTACAGCAACCTTCTCCTTGTTCAGTCTAGTGAGTGGGACGTCTGTGTGCCTGATGATAGAATCACTGATTACTAGTGTGTTAGGTGTGTTATTTAGCCTTAGGGGCTGTTTTTGTTTGGCACACTGATGTTGTGACGTATGTGTTACCTGGTTTCTGTTGTGGGGTGGGGGTTGCTTGGGTGTATGCTTAGGAGGTCTCTGTTGTTTAGGCAGGTTCTTATTTAGAGCCTCCGAGTATGTTTTTGTGTGTTTCTGAGAGTTGTTTTCTGGTGCAGCTATGGCTGGTCTATGTGAGTCTGGTAATGTGGTGCTAGTGTTGCCCTTCTCCTTGTGACTGGTTGATACAGTTGTGGGTTGAGAGAGCTTAGCCTCCAGTTTGGCTGTGTAGTTGCATCTCTCACATATGTTTGTGTTGGTTGGGAGGAGGAGGGGGTTGTCTGTGTACATGAGGCAATTGTAACATTACCTCAGGATGCCCAGATTCACCAGCTGGACCGGAGAGCACACCTGAAGCTGTCCCTTGAACATGCCTGAATAGATGGTTGGGACTGTATTGCTGAGTGGATGAGTAAAGAGCCTTATACTTCCTGAGTATAGGGCTGAAGTGCAAGCTGTAAGCTAGTGCTAGTTTTAGTGAGTTTTAGTAAGTGCCAATCTTAAATTGCCTTATTTCTAGTGCTGGGTTGAAGTGTTTCAAGTTTCAAGGGAAAAACTGAAGTGCAGACTTCGTGGAGCCTGGAATAGTTTAGCCTCAGCTAAACAGCGCTGCGCGGTGCTCAGACCCGTGCAAAACCGCGCTAAGTGGTTTTTATACCAGGGAGATCAAAAAGGATAGAAATTAGCCCAAAATGGCCAATGAGCTACAAGTTGCTGGGCTGGGACTACTTCTACAGGGACAGATAAGCTGCTCAGAGTTCCCTCTCTCACAGTGAACAAGGAAGCCACCTAATTATCCAAGTATGATATGGGCAACACAGGAACCTTTACCACAGTCCTGGATTCAGCAAAGCCTGAAAACTGGACTAGACTAGTTCAGAAGGGTGGGAAAAGCAGGAATTTTTTTTTCAGAAACAACAAAAATGCAGAGCTTAAATGACTTTAAATACACAGAGGAGGCTAACGCACTTGAGTGTGTAGCCTGCGACTGTGTTACAGGTAACTTAAATGCAAAAATGACAAACAGCAATTTTTTCAAGTGCAACAAAGAAATAAGTACAGTAAGCAATGCAGATATCACTAGGGATCCACAGAAGCACTGAAAAGCCGTGTTTTAGGCGGAATTAGCATTTCAAGGAAACAACAAGCAAAAACAATACTTAATCAAGTCCAAAGTTTCTCTTTTATCTCTTGACCACTTGTAGGACCCTGCAGGGCACCATGAGGAGCCTGCTGAGCTGTATACAAGTGCAAAACCGCGCTAAGCGGTTTTTATACCAGGGAGATCAAAAAGGATAGAAATTAGCCAAAAATGGCCAATGAGCTACAAGTTGCTGGGCTGGGACCACTCCTACAGGGACAGATAGGCTGCTCATAGTTCCCTCTCTCACAGTGAACAAGGAAGCCACCTAACTATCCAAGTATGATATGGGCAACACAGGAACCTTTACCTCAGTCCTGGATTCAGGAAAACCTGAAAACTGGACTAGACTAGTTCAGAAAGGCAAGAAAACAAGGAATTTTTTTGTGTTTTTTTTTTTAGAAACAGAAATGCAGAGCTTAAATTACTTTAAATACACAGAGGAGGCTAGTACACTTGAGCGTGTGGCCTGCGACTGTGTTACAGCTAACTTAAATGCAAAAATGACAAACAGTAACTTTATTTCAAGTGAAACAAGGAAGTAAGTACAGTAAGCAATGCAGATATCACTAGGGATCCACAGAAGTGCTGAAAAGCCATGTTTTAGGTGGAATTAGCGTTTCTGGGAAATAACAAGCAAACAAACAACAAGCATACAAACAAAGCTAGATTCAGCAGGCCTGGATCTAGTCTATGCTACAGCAAACAAGTTGTACCAATTTCAGTAAGAAACAGTTCAAATATGCAGGCACTATAAGCCTTTAACCAGACATTCCCTGCTCAGAAAGGCAGAGTCCGGCCTCTCCTCCCACAAGAGTGCAGACCACGAATCTTCTTAATGTAAAATAACTGGCCTGAAGCCCAAGTGCTTAAACCAGAACTAATACACTTTTAGAATAACAGACACTGAGCCCTCAATCAGCAATTCCCAACTTAGAAGGATGTAAGCTACCTGTCCTGCCACCACAGTGCAGGCCACAAACCTTCCTAATGTAAAACAACTGGTCTGAAGCCCAAGTGCTTAATCCAAAAGACTTAGAATGATAGCTACACTTTAATCAAGTTACTACCAAGCAGTAATAAATACAATTGAATACTTTAAAGAATGCCTGGATTAGTGCTCAAGTTATACAAACAAAGCTAGATTCAGCAGGCCTGTATCTAGTCTATGCTACAGCAAACAAGGTGTACCAATTTCAGTAAGAAGCAGTTCAAATATGCAGGCACTATAAGCCTTTAACCAGAAATTCCCAGCGCAGAAGGGCAGAGTCCAGCCTCTCCTCCCACAAGAGTGCAGACCACGAACCCTCTTAATGTAAAATAACTGGCCTGAAGCCCAAGTGCTTAAACCAGAACTAATACACTTTTAGAATAACAGACACTGAGCCCTCAATCAGCAGTTCCCAACTTAGAAGGATGTAAGCTACCTGTTCTGCCACCACAGTGCAGACCACAAACCTTCTTAATGTAAAACAACTGGTCTAAAGCCCAAGTGCTTAAACTAAAAGGCTTAGAATGAGTTGCACCAAGCAGTAATAAATACAATTGAGTACTTTTAAGATGACACAAAAGCAAAATAAAGTAGGAAGAAACACAAATACAGTAAAAGCAGATAAAAAGAAGAACAATTTTTTTTTGAGTGAGCAAATGAGATGGGCCCAGGAGGAGTATCCAAGTGCAAATTTACAAGAGGGGCAGGCAGTTTCAAAGCCACCAAGATTAACACCAAAAACAAACAAAAACAGGGTTGGTGGGGATCTACTGAAAAAACAGAGTCACAACTTCCAGCTAGATATTGCTCAATGCAACACAAACAAATTAATTTAAATCGGGTATTATTTGAAAAAAGTGCAGATAAAGATTTACTTAACTTCACTTATACATTCATCCTTCATTAACATCAGGCATCTCCATTAATAAAAGCCCAGTCTTCAAACAAAAATCACAGCAAATAAGAATCGCAAATAGATATCCTAGTATTTAACAGATAAGTCTTAGGAGAAGGAATACAGTTATTTGACCTCTCCACCCATGGCCTCTTACCTATAGGTAAAAAAAACAAATCAAACAGAGCAAATATATGGATATAGTTGGTCCTTTGATTTGGATTGTGAATTTTTCAGAAAGCTGTGGGTTCTATTTCAACCATCAGTGGTTGGACTCATTTTTCATTGCTGACACTGCAGTGCAGCATAAGGAGGGGAATGCACCCCTGAACGAGCTGCCCTTTGGATCTGCCAAAGCTCGTGGTAGTACAGGCAGATGTAAAAATTCCTTTCTTCCAGCTTACATAATATTTATAAAGTAAGTCATTATTTAAAAGACTAGCTATTTTCCCATTTTTTCTCTCTCTCTTTCTTTTTTTCCCCAAAAACATTTTTATTTTGTTTTCATTATAAACATGCGCAAATGTACATATAACAAATACAATAAAACGATAACAAAACTATTTACAATATGTACATTCATCAACGATAATCAAACATTTTATCCATGAGAAGTTAGTATTTGTTCAAAAGGTTTTTCCAAATTTGCCATGCTATTTTTTATAAGTAATGTTATGAGTTCTATAACAAATGGTTTACAGTTCTTGTTTTCTAAACAACTTTTGCTAAATTAATAAAACATCAAATCTTGTTTACTTTTCCAGTCCAAAATGATAACTTTTCTGGCAATTGCAAGAATTGACCAGAGTAACTGAATCTGAGATTTAGGTATTACATTTGGTATAGGAACATTGAATAGGATTAGTAAGTTAGAAATATGACAGTTATCAGACCATAAAGCATTTACAAAACATCTGAAGTCTTTCCAGTATTGAACAACATTTCTACATTCAATGAACATGTGAACCCAATGGGCCTTTATTAATTCATCACATTTCCAATATTTACTTTGACTGTTTTTGAGTATAAGATTTATTTTATGTGGAGTATAGAAACTCCTATTCATAAATTTCCATGTATACAATCTCCAGTATAATGAAGTAGAGGTACCATACATAAATTTCAATCTCTTTCTCTTTCTCATACACACACACACACACACACACACACACACACACACACACACACACACACACACACACAAACACACACACACACACTAGAAAATGCAATATTGCAAATTCATTTTTCTTTGTTCCCAATACTTTCTTTCTCAGCTAAACTTCAGCTGTTTAATAACATCTTGAAAAATGTACTTTTTTAAATTTCTGACATCTCGTAAGTCAAATAAACCAATTGCCAGCCAGTTCTAACTTCATCTAACTTTTCAATTCTCATTTCTCACTTCCTGCCATAATCATTATAAAATACCATCTCTAGCTTGTATAGATTATGGCTTTCCATAGGTGTTTTTTTCTACATTACATATGCTATATTTTTGCAATACTCCTTAATCTAACAAAAAGGAAAAAAAAAAGAAAAAATGAGAGAAAAAGAAAATTGCTCTGCATTTTCTTCCTTAACAAACTCTTAACTCATTTTATTTCTTCATATTTTTCATGTTATTTTTAACAATCAACTATTAAGGGTCATTCTCCAAATAAAATTTACCAGTTCATCAATACATTTATATATTTTCTTTATTCTATATTTATTAATTGGCAACTGAGTAAATGGGGGACAGAAAACCATTTTCAGCCATGACCCAAAAGTAGAGAAACAACACCATACAAAATGAATAATTGCAAGGTATACACTACACAAGAACAAATGCAAAACTAAATGTTTTTTAAAGGGCATTGGAACAAACATGCTTGGTGTAGATCATTTTGCTTATCGTGTCTATGGTACAATGGCATATTGCAGAGATAGAGCTAACAGTAAAACCATCGTTGTTTACAATATTCACAGTATATACATAACAGCCATATTGAATTTCAACATTTCAGGATGACATCTAGGATAACAAATGGGGAAAGGCCATTATACTGGGAAAAACATGGTGTTAAAATTCATCATTTCACTGTGACTACTGTGCAGAAGATAGTATGTGTTTGACAGCAAATGGTGAGATTAGGTGTAGAGCCACAAAATTGTATTTTGTGCTCACAAACTCTTTATAATGGCTCCCAACTCACCTGGCATTTAAAACAATGAGCACATCTTTCAAAATGTTTTCCCCCAACAGTAGTTAAATGTACACATCATTTTCAGGGTTTCCCTCTATATGTATACGTGTGTATGGATGTATGTATGTATGTATATATACACATATATATATATATATATATATATATATATATATATATATATATAAAATATATTTATATATAAATATATATATATATATATATATATGTGTGTGTGTGTGTGTGTGTGTGTGTGTGTGTATACATATATATATATATATATATATATATATATATATATATATATATATATATATATTTTTTTTTTGTTTGTTTTTTTTTTTTTTGTTTGTTTTGGAGTAGCAATCTTGTCTGTAAGCAAGTTATGTACCTGTTGTTCCAGGTATTACTTTAGACAATTGTATAGTATAACATAAAAAAGCTACAATGTTTTTAAGTAATGTCTTTCGGCTTTTCCCAGTTAGGGGTCACCACAGCAGAACTCCGGTCTGTTAATGATTGGCAGTGGATTTTTATGGTTCTGAGTTGCCAGCCCGATGCCCAACCTTCAAAGAAGGTTCATAGGTTCATACTAGGCTATCTGCCCTAGGGCATTTATAAGCCTAGCCAGAGTATGTTTGGCTTTCCCCACCCATTTTAAATTAATTTTGCTATGCCCTTTTTCGAGGTTAGTATAAAGTGCCTCTCTTTAACAGTGACACAGAAGTGATACCCAGGGTAAACCTACGATCTCCCATCCACTCATCAAGATTCCTCTTGAAGAGAGTCAATGAGGGACTCTGCCTAACCTGGACTGGGATTTTATTCCAGAGTGAAGGGAGCCTCTGGGTTATGAATCTGTCCCTCCAGCATGTCCTATTTATTTCAGTGCTGAGGTTCAAGTCTCTCGAGTGCATAGCACGATGGGATTTGGATTTTCTGAGGTGCAGCATGTCCATTAATTCTGGGTTGGACATGGCTTTATACGTCAGACACAGATCACCTCTGACCAGGCGGTATGCCACTGAGTAGAGCGGGCAGCATATGGCATCTGTTTGAGCCCTTTGATCCTCTTGGTGAGGTACTTTTGGGGTCTTTCCAGTTGCTGCAGGTGTCTGGTAAGGTACATCCCAAAAGGGGCATTGTACTCAATTATGGTCCTGATGAGGGATGAGTAAAGAGGCACGATGACCTCCCCTGATCTAGATGTGAATCCCTTCATGATTAGGTGGGATATATAAAATGTTGTTCTAACCACTTTGGCCACGTGGTTGTCAAATGAGAGATTGCTATCAACTTGGGTCCCCAGGTCCCTAATTACTTCTTCTGTACTTAATGGATTACCACCTATGTGGTAATTTGTGGGCACTTTATTTTTGCCAAAGGGGATGACTATACACTTTTTGGCGTTTAGCTTGAGGCCATGGCTCTGGCACCAGTTGTCTGTTTCTATGAGGCCCTTTTGGTGGATGCTTGTGTCAGCTGGAGAGTCGATTATGGCGCCAATTTGCAGTCATCTGTGAACTTGGTCAGCCACAGTCCTTCCGTGTTGGCTTGTACCTCCGAGAAATATATACCGAACAAGAGAGGTCCCAGGACTGAGCCTTGTGGGACGCCACTTGTAACTGGTTTGGAGTCTGACATGGCTCCAGCAATTCTAACCATGTGTGTTCTGTCCTTGAGCCAATTTGCAACCCATCTAGTGACATAGGGGTTTATATTTAAGCTGGTGAGCTTATCTATAATGCCTGAGTGGGGTATTGTAGCGAAGGCTTTTGCGAGGTCCAGGTAGGCTGTGTGGACCACCTTCCCCTCGTCAATGGCCTTGGTGACTGTTTCAAAAAAATCGACCAGGTTTAGGCAGGATCTGCCCCTAACAAAGCTGAACTGGGTAGGATCCAGTGTCTGTAGGTCCCCAATATCTTTATTTATGAGGTCCATGATGATCCTTTCCATAGCTTTGTAGACCAAGCTAGTCAGGCTTATGGGGCGATAGTTTCTAGGATCCGTTGAGGATAGTTTCCAGGATCCATTGAGGCACCACCTTTGTGGAGAGGGACCACTGTTGCTGTATGCCACTCTTTGGGTACATATCCTGTAGTAAGGCTGAGACTGAACAGTAGTTTTATGTTTGGGTTTAGCTCTTCTTGGAGTTCATGTAGGACGCAGCCCGGGACACCGTCTGGTCCCATTGATGCTGTGTTTTTTGCTTTGGAGAGGGCGGCTCTTACCTGAGCATCTGAGATGTCAGGTTGGCAGCACTCTGCTGGGACAGATATTTGCCCTTTTGGTGGTAATGGGAGGAGAAGTTTGTGCTGAACCTGTCAGCTAGGATGTTGGCAATGTCTGTGGGTTTGATGTATTTTTTGTCATTTTGGTGTAATTCGGAGCATATCTGGGAATTCCCACCCAGGTTCCTAACATAACTAAAGAAAGCCTTGTGATTATCCTTAGTGTCCTGTGCAATTTTTCTCTCGAAGATGGCCTTAGACGATTTTATGAGTGCCCATAGATTTTTGCTAATACTGATCAGATATGCCTTCCCTTTTTGGGATTTTGCTCTATCATGTAGTAGCTTCCTCCTTCTATTGTATAGTTTGTTTATGGTTGGGGTCCACCAGACAGGACGTTTGCCTTTGGAGGATTGGGTCTTGGTTTTATTTGGGATTGCATGATCCATGCATTCTTGAAGGTGTTCATAGAATACGTTTATAAAGGATTCTGCAGTCTGGGCTGTATTTTCCACAGGCTCGGGGGCATTGAAGGATTCCACCTCAGTTTTGAGGAGTGTGAAATTTGCTTTAGAGAAGCTTTTCACTGTGGTTTTCTGGGCAGGGGGTGGGGTCAGGATGTGAATATCCAGTGAGATTAGTTTATGGTCTGATCTTACCAGTGCGGGATACACTTCTGGTCTGGAGCATAGAGTCCCCATGTTGGTGATGATCAGGTCCAGTATGTTTTCCCCTCTTGTGGGAGTGGTAACAAGTTGTTCCATAGCATTTGAGTTTATAAATTCTAGGAACCTTTGGGCTAGGGTGATGGAGCTAGAGTAATGCTCCCAGTCTATGTTTGGGTAGTTGAAGTCGCCCAATATAATGGTGTTTGGAGAGACCTTCATATTTTCCAGTGTTCTCATGAAGGCTGAGTGGGGTTCCTGGGTTAGGGAGGGTGGTCTGTAGCAGGCTATAAACAGGAAGGCAGTTTTACCCCTTGTTAGTTGCACATGGGTAATCTCTGATGCTTCGTGCTGTGCCACCAACCTGGAGGTGTGGGTATATTTGACGAATATTGATACCCCCCCTCCTTTTGTGGTTCGGTCCAAGTTTTGGGGCCGAAAAGCATGGTATGAGGTATAACCTGGTAGTGCTGGGGTGCTCTCGGGAGCCTTGAACCAGGTTTCTGTTACTTCACAGATATCAATGTTCTCCATGCTAAGGAAAGTTTTGAGTGTGAGCATCTTGAGGTTTAGACTTCTGGCGTTGAGTAGCATTACTCTTAGTTTCTTATCCCTTGTGATACCAATGGAGATGGGTTTGTCTTTTGAGCCTTGCCTAAAACGGCACTATGGGGGAAGCAAGAGCCTTTGCCAATATCTGAGAGCCCAGGGGTGACAGGTGCAAGCCGTCCCTAGTGAAGTATCGTGGCTGTCGAGCATGTCATCCCAGGCTGACAGGCATTGGATCCCCTTTGAATGACACCAATACTTAAGCCAATTGTTGAAATTGATCATCTTGTCTTCATATTGTGGCATCATTCTTGGTGAGGGTAAGATGCTACTCAAGGTCAGGGTCATACCGGCCTGGGCTACATGCTCAGAGAGCTCCTCTATGTCTCTTTTCATGTAGTCCAGCGAGGTATGTCTCATGTCATTCACACCAGCATGGACAATGATCGAGTCATATTTGTACTTGCCTTGGAGTGACCTGAGAGCTTGTGTTATGTGGCGGATCCTAGCGCCCGACAGGCAGCTCACCGTGACCTTCTCCTTGTTCAGCCTGGTGAGTGGGACGTCAGTGTGCCTGATGATAGAGTCACCTATTACAAGTGTATCAGGTGTGTTGTTTAGCCTTAAGGGCTGTGACTGTTCGGCACACTGGCTTTGTGAGCTATGTGTTGCACGTGTTTTGTTTTGGGGTAGCGGTCGTTTGGGTGTCTTCTTTGGAGGTCTCTGCTGCTTAGGCAGATTTTTATTTAGAGCCTCTGAGTATGTTTTTCTGTGTTTGTGTATTTGGTTTGCTGTCGTGGTAGGTCTATGTGAGACTGGAATTGTAGTGAGTGTGGTTTCCTTCTCCTCCTGACTGGTTATGCCAGTACTGATTTGAAAGAGCTTAGCCTCCAGTTTGGCTGTATGGTTGCATCTCTCATTTGTTGGGAGGAGGAGAGGGTTTTCTGTGTACATGAGGCAGTTGTAACATTGCCTCAAGATTCCCAGATTCACCAGCTGGACCGGAGAGGAGATTGACAACTGACCTTTGGACATGCTAGAATAGTACTGGGAATTCCTTTATAATTGAAAAAAAAGGGCCAGTGGGGAACAAGGTACTCAAAGGGAGTTTGTGAGGGTGTAGTGCTTTTAATTTTTTAGTGCTGACTTATATAATTGCTTTAGTGAGCAAGTGCCAGGTAACTTAAATGCAATGCGTTACAGGTAACTTAAAATGACAAACAGTAACTTTCTTTCAAGTGAAACAAGGAAATAAGTACAGTAAGCAATGCAGATATCACTAGGGATCCACAGAAGTGCTGAAAAGCTGCTTTTTAGGTGGAATTAGCATTTCAGGGAAATAACAAGCAAACAAACAACAAGCATACAAACAAAGCTAGATTCAGCAGGCCTGGATCTAGTCTATGCTACAGCAAATAAGGTGTACTAATTTCAGTAAGAAACAGTTCAAATATGCAGGCACTATAAGCCTTTAACCAGAAATTCCCAGCTCAGGAGGGCAGAGTCCAGCCTCTCCTCCCACAAGAGTGCAGACCACAAACCTTCTTAATGTAAAATAACTAGCCTGAAGCCCAAGTGCTTAAACCAGAACTAATACACTTTTAGAATAACAGACACTGAGCCCTCAATCAGCAGTTCCCAACTTAGAAGGATGTAAACTACTTGTCCTGCCACCACAGTGCAGGCCACAAATCTTCCTAATGTAAAACAACTGGTCTGAAGCTCAAGTACTTAATCCAAAAGACTTAGAATGATAGCTACACTTTAATCAAGTTACTACCAAGCAGTAATAAATACAATTGAATACTTTAAAGAATGTCTGGCTTAGAGCTCATGTTATACAAACAAAGCTAGATTCAGCAGGCCTGGATCTAGTCTATGCTACAGCAAACAAGGTGTACCAATTTCAGTAAGAAGCAGTTCAAATATGCAGGCACTATAAGCCTTTAACCAGAAATTCCCAGCTCAGAAGGGCAGAGTCCAGCCTCTCCTCCCACAAGAGTGCAGACCACAAACCCTCTTAATGTGAAATAACTGTCCTGAAGCCCAAGTGCTTAAACCAGAATTAATACACTTTTAGAATAACAGACACTGAGCCCTCAATCAGCAGTTCCCAGCTTAGAAGGATGTAAGCTACCTGTTCTGCCACTACAGTGCAGACCACAAACCTTCTTATTGTAAAACAACTGGTTTGAAACCCAAGTACTTAAACTAAAAGGCTTAGAATGAGTTACACCAAGCAGTAATAAATACAATTGAGTACTATTAAGATGACGCAAAAGCAAAATAAAGTAGGAAGAAACACAAATACAGTAAAAGCAGATTAAATTTTTTTTTTTTTGAGTGAGCAAATGAGATGGGCCCAGGGGTTACAGGACAGAAACAAGTGCAAATGCAGGCCTTCAAATCAGAAAGTTGAGAGAGATGGAAGACCGCCCAAACGGCCAATAACTTGAAATTCTGGGCCAGAACCACTCCTTATGTGGTAGACAGGTTACCTAATGCTTACCACTCCCACTGATAAGCTAGAAGGCTTCCCTCCAACACAGAAAGGCTTGGGGGGCTCAGAAGCTTACAAACAGTCCTGGATACAGCAAATCTGTAACTGGAACACTAATTACAAGAAATTTAGGAAACAGGCTTACAATTTTTTTTTTCAGAAAAGTAGCAAAAACAGTAGTAAAAACAATTCATATGCAGTGCAAGCTGGCACACTTGAGTATGTAGCAATATTAGTCCACACACAGTTTGAAAAAATGCAATTAAATTAAAAAGGACTAAAAGCAAGTGCAGAAAGGGTTTATTAGGTAGAATGCGGTAAAGAGATGGGACTTGGGGAGTGTCCTAGATCAAATCTACAGTGGGGCGGACACTGCAAAAGCCACCAAATTTAAACTACAACCAAGAACAGGGAGAGGGGGTGGGGAAGACAGTTTCAACAGAGATGTGAGGAATCACAGTGCAAATTTATAAAACCAGAAAAATATATACTGATCTCTGTATATTTGCAGAACAGTAAGACAACAGATATCTAAGCAACAATTTAGCTCTATAATACAGAATAATACAGAAAAATATACTCAGCTCTATATATTTGCAGATAGTCTTGTAAGGCTCTCTCTCAGTGCACAGGTTCCAATTTAAATGCAAGGCACACCCATTCAACCACACACCTACCTACACATCTTTATACATCACTCAACCACGGGGAGGACATGCAGACTCCACACAGAAGGCTCTCTAGCCGAAAATCAAATGGAAGAACCTCTTGCTGTGAGGCGACAACGCTAACCGCTGCACCACTGCAGCCATACTACAATGTTTCCAAGTCATGCAAATAAAAAATGTACTCTATAGAGTACAAAGAGTATGCCTAGCTACACCTCTGGGTGAGATGAACTATCACCCCTAATGCACAAACACTCAGTTTTAATGTGCAAGTATTTAGAGAAGACCTTTGTGAACTCAATGAGAGACATAGGTATCTTAATTCAGATGGGAGTCTGTCCCATATTGCTGGGCCTAGTCAGGAGACAGCATATTCTCCAGCAGTTGTTTTACGTAGGTGCCTGCTTAATGCGATAGCTTTCTCCTTTGTCTTCTTAGGGAGAAAGCTAATCTTGGATGGGTAGCTTCCATCACAAAGGTATGCAGTAATCACTGTTTAGTATTTTTTTTTTCATTAAAAGTAGCTAGGAGATAAGTTGATCTTTGGCTGACTGGAAACCATATTAGACATTGCAGGAGGTTACAATGGTGAGATATGCTGCTGGCAAGAAAGGCAAAGCTACAACTTTTATTTCATTTCACCTGAAGTGTTTGAGAGTTTTCTGTTAAGTCAAAGGTAATTAGAAGAGGACTGTCCTCCAAATTATGGAGAAGAATATTTTTGGCTAAGAAAAAGTAGGCTGAAGGGGAGAGTAAATAAGAGAAGCAGAAGAGGAGTTTAAGTTGGGATAGTACTTTGTTAGCTATTATGTCTATATGATTTGAAAAAGCTAGAGAAGGGTTAAATCTTATGTACTAGACACTTGTATTCAGAAACAAAGGGGCTGTTGTTGTCATTAGTGAGGTTCATAAGAGGTAGATGATAGTGTTTCTGAGGGTTTGTAACTAGTATAAGGTTATTTTTGTACCTCATTAGAAGGTGATTGCAATCAGCTGACTTGCACTGCTTGGATAAAGACTGTCATAGTTTGTTCTGGAGATCAGAGGGGCATTTAGTTCTTGTCCATATTCCTACCTTCTTTCCAGTATCTGTTTTGTCATACTCATTTTCAAATCAAAATTCAGTATTATTCTATTCAACCATATTTTCCTATCCTTCTTCAAATTAACTAGACTAAGGGGGGGATTTAATAAAGCCTACACAATTTATTTTTTCATGTAGGCATCTCACCATGATGCCTTCATGGTTGGAAACATTTTTAAATTCAGTAAGCCCTGCTTAGTGGCACACATGCAGGCACAAGCAGAGAAAATTCCGTGGCATGCAAACCACCTCAAAAGCAGGTAAATATCATGCAAATGAGGCAGGTTGAGTGATCCAACAAGCAGAAAGGCATATGTGCAGAATCCATGTCAGTGTCTGTAGCGTACATGGAAAAATTCTGTGTACAGAAGTCGACACAGAAAAAAAGAGGTGTAAAACTGTAGAAATATGGATATAAATCCCCAGAAAATGTTATACCATATACACATACGAGCAAAACTATTATTGTGGATGGCAGAAAGAGGAAGGCAATAAGTTAAATTAATAATTTGTTTTAATAATCTTGGCATGTTTTCACTCTGCACTGCAGTGTGCAAATATGCTTCATAGAAAATTAAAAAAGAAGGATTTTATATTTGATAGAAATGTATTATTGGACCTTGCGTCAGCGCCATACAGTGGTGCATTGC
>NC_056732.1:1619725780-1619765780 GCF_019279795.1 Protopterus annectens
TTGTGTGCAATTGCCAGTAGTGCCTGGAAAGGTATGTTACAAAATGGCCATTGCACTCAAATGCTGAGGGAATAATACATGGCAGTTATGAGTATTTCAGTTTTGGGTGACAGTGCCTCAGTTATGACATATGATTCCATTTTTACCAGTGGGGAGACATGTTGATCTGAGGTACATTAGGACTAAATGTGTGTGTGGCCAGGCCTGTGTACCCAGGTCTATCACCCCTAAGTATGTACATTAGGTGTTGCTACTGATGTGCTACTTACCAGGAACATATGTGTTACTGATGGAAATGATACTACATATATATTTGCATGGAGTTTATGGACTTGAGGATGTCAACAGGCATCTGTTCATCAATACGGTCTTTTAGGATATTGACATAATTCACAGAGTTTATGGCCTCTCACAGTTTGCAGGAATCAGCCAGCATTGTCAGCCACAAACATTCAGTTTGTGCTTGTACTGTGGTGAAATGGATTCCAAGCAGTAGAGGACCTAGGACTGAGCCCTGTTGAACACTGCTGAATACAGATCAGCTATTGTAGGTGGATTTCCTTATTTTGAGTATGTGTTCTATCAGTGAGCCACTTAGTGACCCCTATAAAGATATTGCCATTGATGTCTAATTGGGTGTTTTTGTCAACGATGCCTGAGTGGTGGATAGAGTCACATGACTTGGCTAAGTTCAGGGGGGTCTATGCACTAATTTCCCCTCATCTGGGTCCTTGGTGACTGCCTCAGACATGTCCACCAGGTTTAACAGCCATGAGTTTCCTTTCAGAGATCCAAACTGTGTATGGTCAACTGTTTGCAGATTACATATATCTTTTCTGATCAGCTCCATGATGATTTGCCCATGGGCTTACAGATATGGCCACTGAGGCAAATAGGTATATAGTTCCAGTGGTCAGTGAATGCACCACCTCTGTACAAGGAGATAACAGTTGCGCTTGTCCAGCCAGCTGGAATGCAGCCAGTGGTTACACTATGATTGCAAGGCATTCCCAGTAGTGTTAGTAATCCTTGTTGGATCCATGTAGGATGCAGCCTTTGATGTTAGCATGTCCAATAGATGCTGCGCTTTCTCCATAGAGAGGCCAGTTATTACCTGCTCTGTAGATATAGATGGTATGGTACAGGTTGTAGGGATGTCATGTGGCACACATGGTAGGGACAGGGAAGTGAAGTTGACTCAACCTGTGGGACAACAGGTTTGCTATGACTACAGACTCATTATATGTGGTATCATTAATTACGAGTTCACAGGCAATCTGGGCCATTCCCCTGAGGTTACACATGTAACTACACTGTGGGTTATGTTTGTCCTTTGTGGGGGAGGTAATTTTGTCACATACTATTTCTGCATGATGTCACAACAACCCTATGTGCTTGTTTTAGCTGAGGAGGTTGTGCCTCCATTTTAGGTGGGTGCCTCACTCCAGTGTCAGACAGTAATGTCCACCTCTGGCAGTTATCCACCAGGCAGGTTTGCTGTGCCACAAGGAGCTTGTTTTCCTCCTGTCAGGTACAGCCAAGTCTATGCAGTTGTACTGGTGTTTGCATAAAGCATTGGTGTAGAGCTCTGCATACTTGCCTGTTCCATCTGAGGGGGAAGGTACAGTCAAGCAATGTAAACCATCCCATAGGAGGTATTAAATTGCTTTGTTGAAGTTTATTACAGCATTTTCTGCAAGGAGGGGTGTAAGTGTGATACTTAGTTTTAATGAGACTGATCTGTGGTCAGATCTCACCAGGGAGGACATCACAGTGGAGGGGCTGCAGTGGTCACCCATATTGGTAAACACCTGATGCACTACATTGGCGCCCCTTGTGAGGATGTCACGACACTGGTCCAGTGCATTTCAGTTAAGGACATGGACTAAACTTTGAGCAAGTGAGCTTCAGCACGGCTAACCAACACAGTTAGTGAGTACTTACTGTCACCCCAAACCATAGTGTACTATATCTTGATAGACACAAGTAGATTAAAATAAGCACAATGGGTGTTTGGATTCATGGAGCTGCTCTTGTAGCTGGCAAGGGCTTGATTAAGTGCCCTTCCAGCAGTGAATAGCACCTGCAGTGTCTCCAGGAAATTACACTGTTTTGATCTGCATCTATCCTTAATGAATATGTATATACTACCTGCATTACCTTGCAGACTGTCAGTTTGAGGTCTGAACATGTGGAAGGATGTGTAGTCTGGTATGGCTGTGGTGCTATCCACAGCCTTATAGGTTCATAGGTTCATAGGTTCATAGGTTAGTACTAAGCTAACTGCTCTTGCGAGCCATTTTAAGCCTAGCCCAATTATCCCTTGTGAGACTCAAACCCTGCACCTTGTGTTTGTAAGGCAAACACCTTAACCATTAGGCCACCCTCCCAACCCAGGTGTTTGTGACTGCATAAATGTCTGCATATTCCAAGGTGGGGACACCTTCCACAGAGTGGGGTTTAGTGTTGCCATTCCTAGCGTTAAGCAGCATAACAGTGATGTTGTATGAAGATGGCATTCTCACTGGAAAGTTTTCCCTCCAGATAGTGCCTATAAGATGCACTGTGGGGGTGTCAGAAGCCTTGGCCAGTACTCAACATCTCAAGGGTGACAGATGAAGACCATCTCTGGCAAAGCATTGAGGACTGTTGAGCAAGTCATCCCAGGTGGAAATGTCATGGATATCCATAAAATGACACCACACCAGAAGGCAATTATTGACATCC
Organism: Protopterus annectens; assembly: GCF_019279795.1. Taxonomy (NCBI): domain Eukaryota; kingdom Metazoa; phylum Chordata; order Ceratodontiformes; family Protopteridae; genus Protopterus; species Protopterus annectens. Next base: position 1,619,728,508 of record NC_056732.1, read on the forward strand.
ATCACTACCAGTGTGTATTGAGCCATTATCCTAGGTGAGGGTCAAATGCAGCTGAAAGCTATGGGCATACCTGTGAGAGACACAGATTGTCTAAGCTCAATCATGTGTCTGCATACAATCTACCACAAATTCAAGGAGAGTGTGCTAAAAAAACAAAACCAAATACAAGAAAGAGCACTCAACTGGAGAGACAGCACAATGTAATCCAGAAGGCTTTATTAAACACAATAAATGCCAACAAAGTGGATAATACATTTTTGTCCAAACCAAGTCATACTTCATCAGATAACAAACATTAATCTGATACATTCTTATATAAAGTAAGTTTAAAAAATGTTAACCAATCAAACAATACCAATTAGTTTAGGTCATCCATAAAAAGACATAATAAATAGGTAAAACCTCTAACGTGTCTTAAAATATTTTTCTTTACAAATATCAAAGACATTCAAAATGCATTTACTCATATTTAAAAATTGTTTAAATGTTGTAAATGTAAACAATATATATACATATGAAAAAGTTTTTTATATAAGAAAATTTTATAGTTTATAAAAATGTATACATGCTACCATCTCGTGGCCAAAAAATAGAATAAGTTCAAAAGAGACAATGAAATGTAAATTTAAAATGAATGCATATTCAGCAAAAATAATGAAATATAAGTTTAAAATAGATGCACATTATTACATAGTAAATAATGAATCACAATTTAGCTGCTCTGAGTTTTAAAAGGGGATCAGTACTAATGTGTTCATCGAGTCCCGGTGGTCTCTCTGAATTAAGAGTGACCTGCCAAAAGAGTTCCCGATATTCTAGACAGACCTCCCAAGGGCAACCTGCAATGTCCATAGGAACTTGCTCAACTACAAAAAATGTAAAATCGGCACCAATACAAATCAAAGTATGCTTGTACAAGGCATTTTTCTCATTGGATGTCCTGATGTCATAGTAGTACTTGTATATACGCTTCCTCAACCTATGCTCTGTTTTCCCTATATAGAATGCCTGGCATAGTGAAAAGGAAGCCAGATACACACCACTAGTATTGCAGTTGGAAAAGACACTACAAATAATGTCCCTCCCCCTGCTGTTTATACATATTCTATAACAATCAGCAATATGCACACATTGTGCACAAGCATCACACTTGTAGGTACATTTTCTCTTACCTTTAGTCCCCCAAAAAATGAATAATGGGACTCAAAAATATCCTTAAGGTTCCTACCCTTCCTAAATACAAAATTCAAGTGTGCTTTCCCCAAGATGCTCAAATTAGTAAAATTAAGGAATTTCTCCCATTCCCTATTTATAGTATGTCTCACCAAAGGGGCATTATCCCCAAAATCCATAGGGAAAATCCTGTTGATCAGTTTATCATCATCTAATGTTGTAGTAGTAACGGTCCCTAATGGACCCTTCTCTAACAAGGGAAAATAAAGATCAACTCTTTTTGATGAAACTTCCTCCCTAAGCTTTTTTCACCAAATTGGGGGGATATCCCCACTTGTAAAAAAATCTTTCCAGTGTGTCACATTCAATTTCAAAACCATCATTGTTAGAGGTGAACCGGCTCACTGTAATAAACTGCCCCTTAAAATCCCTATTTTTTTGGTGTAAAGGGTGTGCACCATGAAAGTGCAAATACAAACTGGAGAAAGTTTCTTTACGAAAAACAGTAGACTTTAAATCCTTGATCTACCTTATAAATACTCACATCAAGGTAATACATTCTGTCATGTGCAATCTTGTGTGTAAATACAAAGAAATTAGTAGTGTTACCAAGAAAATCCAGAAACATTCCCAGTTGGTCCTTAGAATCTGTCCAAAAAAGACAGATATCATCCAAAAATCTCTTATAAAAGGACCAACATCCTCTAAATTCGGAACCCAAAAAGAACTTTTTTCCCACCATGACAATACAATATTAGCATAAGTGGGAGCACAATGGGCTCCCATTGCCACACCTGTAGTCTGTTGAAAGAATTCACCGGCAAATAAAAGGAAATTGTTTTTCAACACAATCTCCATCAAACACAATATCACATGTAAATGGTGAGAATTAACACCCTTTTCCAGCAAAGCCTCTTCCAGCCATTCCAAACAAATTTCGTGGGGAATAACCAAGAAGAGGTATTTGATGTCAATAGTGACAAACAGCAAATTTTCAGGGTATAAGTCATGATCAATTCACCTGAGGAAGTCCCAAGAATCTTTAAGAATCTCATTCTTGGTTCCCCACATAGCTTTGAGTATTGAATCTACATACTTCGCCAAATTGGCAGTTTTGGGGCCTTCGGGTGAGGTGATGGGTCTCAAGGTGGGGGTCGGTCGGGTCCTTGTGGACCTTGGGGATACCAGAAATGTTGGGTACCCTAGGCCTACTATTGTCCAGATAATTATGTGCTTCTAAGTCAATGAGCCCTTCAAGTAGTAAATCCTGAAGTGCCAAGTCAATCTTCTGTTTGGCAATATTGATTTCATTTCTCAACACACGAGTGTATGTACAGGTATCACCCAAAATGTCCATCATGTTCGCTTCATAGTTGATTAAATCCATAATAACAGTACCCCCCTTTACCAGATTTCATGACCCGAATGCTCTTGACTTGTCTCAAGTGCTCAACAATAGCCCATTCCTCTCTACTAAGATTGAAACCACATTTGTGTTTTGGAATTGTGACCCTAAGTTCCTTTTCAACAACCATCTCAAAATTCACCAACTGAAGGTGTAAAGGAGAGTTAAACACACTTCTTCTCCTAGGTTTATCATTATTACTGGGACCGCAAGCATTGTTAAATGTTGATTCCAAGTTAACCTTATGCACAAAAAACTTGAGATCCATAATTACTTTCGTCAAGTCACACCTTCTGCTAGATACAATGTTAAAATCTTTTGAAAATAAGTTAAAATGCTCAACGGTAAGGTTGATGTTATTATAATTGAAAATGTGGTAACCTCCATAAGTGTGTTTAATACCATCAGTTGTAGTAATATGTGAAATGGAATCAGAACCTACATTTTCCATGACCAACCCCCGTTTCCCACCTCAAGGGAATGGTTGTGGTTATAATAATGTAGATTTTGGTTCCTAAGTCTCTCAGATCTTTGAGGGATCTGCTGCCCCTGGGAGTCTTCACTGTCTATGGGATCACCAGGATGGTCCCTACTTGAGGGGTAATCAGTGTAAGGACCAACACTGTCCTTATTGTACACCGTATTTCTACCCCTATTTGGTATAGGGCAACATTTTTTTCTTCCTATAGTCCAAAATGTCCCTGTTTAACTTCTTAACCTTTCTTTTAACAGCCAGCGAACATTTCTTGTCAAAACTCTCCCAAATATTGTAATATTTTAATTTTTCAGCCTCAGTAGTAAACATCAAATCACTCATAGCATGTTTGTTTACATTTTCAATCTGTGAGTTTAACTTGCTCATAATAAGTTCATTCTGCCTGATAATGAGTTTAACAACATCCAAACCACATCGGCTGAGTATTTCAATCAACTCATCAAAATATCAGAACCTGTATCTATATTATTTGGAAATTTGTACAACCTTAAACCCTTGGGGACAGTACCCATATTAAGGCACTCCTTAAGGTAGTCATTGTCAATACACAACATTTTAAATATTGTCAATAAATCAGACAGTTTCCCTAAACAGGTATGGTAGCTTTCCCCTTTCTCAACAGGTTCAACAACAGATTCAGTTCTATCAAAAACATATCTTTCTATGGATGACCTAAACTAATTGGCATTGTTTGATTGGTTAAAATATTTGAAACTTACTTTATATAAGAATGTGTCAGGTTCATAGGTTCATACTAGGATATCTGCCCAAGGGCATTTATAAGCCTAGCCCATAGTTATGTGGCTTTCGCCACCCCTTTAGTATGAAGAAAACTATGCCTATTATTTTGCTGTGCCTCTGTCAAGCAGTGACACTGAAGTAATCCCTGGGGTATATCTGCGATCTCCCATCCATTGGTCAAGATTCCTCTTGAACAAGGCCAGTGAGGTGCTCTGCCTCACATGTACCGGGATTTTGTTCCACAGCATAGGGAGTCTCTGGGTGATGAATCTGTCCCTCCAGCACGTTCTATTAATAACCGTGTCAAGGTTTAAGTCTCCCGCCTTGTGGTTCTGAGGGATCTAGATTTTTGAGGTGAAGCATATTCATCAAATCTGGGTTTGACATGGCCTTATATGTCAGGCACAGGTCACCTCTGAGCAAGCGGTATGCGACTGAATACAGCTGGAGTTCTTTCAGTCGGGCAGCATAAGACATATTTTTGAGACCCTTTATCCTTTTGGTGAGGAACTTTTGGGGCCTTTCCAGCTGCTGCAGGTGTCGGGTCAGATACATTCTGAATGGGGCATTGTACTCAATCATAGGTCTAATGAGTGATGAGTACAGGGGGATGATGACCTCCCTAGATCTAGATGTGAATCCCTTCATGATCAGGTGGGCAATGTAGAAGGTTTTCCTAATTACTTTGGCAACATGAGTGTCAAACGAAAGGTTACTGTCAACCTGGTTCCCCAGATCCCTGATGACTTCTTCTGTGCTCAGTGGATTGCCACCTATATGGTAGCTAGGGGTAACCTTGTTTTTCCCGAAGGGTATGACTATGCATTTCTTGGCGTTTAACTTTAGGCCATGGCTCTGGCACCAGTTATCCGTTTCTGTGAGGCCCTTCTGAAGGATATCTGTGTCAGATGTGTTTTCGACTATGGCGCCCAGTTTGCAGTCATCTGCAAACTTTGTCAGCCATAACCCTCCTGTGTTTGCTTGTACTTCAGAAAAGTAGATGCCGAACAAGAGTGGTCCCAGGACTGAGCCCTGTGGGACACCACTTGTGACAGGCTTTGAGTCTGACATGGCGCCAGCAACTCTGACCCTGTGGGTTCTGTCACTTAGCCAGTTTGCAACCCATCTTGTGATGTATGGGTTTACATTCAAGCTGATGAGTTTTTCGATGATACCTGAGTGGGGTATTGTGTCGAAGGCCTTTTCCAGGTCGAGGTAGGCTGTATGGACTGCCTTGCCCTCATTAATGGCCTTGGTGACTGTTTCGAAAAAGTCAACCAAGTTTAAAAGGCATGATCTGCCTTTGACAAAGCCAAACTGGGATGGATCCAAAGTCTGCAAGTTCCCTATGTCTTTATTTATGAGTTCCATTATGATCCTCTCCATGGCTTTGCAGATAAGGCTTGTCAAGCTAATGGGGCGGTAATTTCCAGGGTCGGTGGAGGCACTGCCCTTGTGAAGTGGGACCACAGTCGCCGTGCGCCACTCCTTGGGTACGTATCCTGAGGTGAGGCTAAGATTAAACAGCTGTCCTAACTACGGGTTTAATTCCTCATTGAGTTCGTGGAGCACACAGCTGGGGACACCATCCAGTCCCATGGATGCTGTGTTAATGTTTGTTATCTGATGAAGTCTGACTTGGTTTGGACAAAAATGAATTATTCACTTTGTTGGCGTTAATTGTGTTTAATAAAGCCTTCTGGATTACACTGTGCTGTCTCTCCAGTTGTGTGCTCTTGTTTGTATCTGCATACATTCTGGTGAAATTTGTCCTGAGTTGTACACACCTACAGGAACTCTGATGTCATCATTACATTACCTGATATTTATTGACTTGCATCAGTGTGTGTGGTGTGGTGTATCGTGTCAACCCACAGACAGCTAACGGTGACCTTTCCCATATGTAGCCTGGTGACACGGACATCAGTGTGTCTCACAGTGTACTCACCTATGAATAATAGGTTTGATTTTGTGGTTTGCCTCAGGTGTTTGACCAGTGAGACAATGGTGCATGAATTATTATATATACTGTGCTCTCCAGAGGTAGGATTTTCTGAGGTGTTTGTTGTTTGGAAACGTGTCTGGTAAGGAGCTCCATACATGCAGGTGTGGTTGGAGCAGAAGGTCAGCTATGCATATTGGTAAAATGCTCATTGTCATATGTACTGACTGGTGTGTGAGACACCATGGAATCAAGGTTTGTAATACAGACATATCTCTCACACATTGTGTTTGTGTGGCATAGGAGTAGAGGGGTGGGGACAGTTTCCACATCTTAGCAGTCATTGATAATGTCATTAGCAATACAGTCATGCTTGTCTGTACATCACAGCAGACCATTGTTATGAAGTGTCATAACAGATGCTGAAATGTAACATGTTGTCATCTTTATGTAGGTCCACTAAGGTAATACAGCACCCGACATTGTGCCATAACATAGTTGTGTGATTGAAATGTTTTGTCAGGCATGTGGACCTTGGATTAACCATAATCCTGTTATTAGGCTTGGTCGCGATACCATACCTACAATTGTGACACTGTGGAACTCCAGGAAAGTTAGTGTTATGCTGCTACACCCTTGGAACTGACAGGCTGAAATACAGTGTTTGTAAACATTTCTTGCAGTGAAGATGTGGATGTCTGTGCATGCACAGAGGACTTGTTCAACTTTGCAGACATTACTTTGGCCTTGCAAGCCTACAATGCCTGTCAAGCAACCAGACAGCAAACTGGCCATTGTGTGACATGATGTGGGAACAAAGACATGTGTTCTGGGTACATAACTGTACAGTATGGTATACCTAGGACATGTGGCAGGTGGGCACTCTGTGGCCAAAGGTGGGCCACTCCTCTGCAGTAGGCCTCAGAGTCATGTCATACAGATATCCAGGATAAAGCTATTGAAGGGCAGGATGCATGAATTGCTGTGAAATTGTCATATAACATGGATCACGTCCAATGTTGTGCTTGTTTGAGCAACCATGGGCATCTTTGTCATCGGACATTCACATTATATTGTGACACTGTAGCTGTGCTCCTAATCACCGTCTGGTCAGTACCCTAGTGAAATACCACCAACCCTGGAACAGAAGGCATAATGCATGCAAATGTCAAACGATTGCTCAGGTTGCTAATCAAGGCATCTACCTGGATAAGGGTATGTGAAGCCTACAGAGCCATGTATGACTTGGGAGAACTATGTGGATGAACAAACAGGCTGTGTCCTGCTTCTCATCATGAGCTTCATAGTAATGTTTTTCTACTGCTGAGAGAAAAAGTATACAGCCATTACAACATCATACAAAATATGGTACGCAAAATAATGTGGTTTACTCATTACAAATGTCAGCATACACTATCTGTCAGTGACCAGTACAAGTGACATGGGAAAGGCAACAGCGGATTACACAAATACATAGTAATTTATATAGTCACCCTGTGCATCAGACACATAGCTTCATTTAGCTAAATCGATGATGAGGATGACAGGGATCATAATTTGTAAGGGTATTGTGGGGGGGGTGCAGGAGGCCTAGGCTGATCCAATAAGCTGAAAGCATGTGTGTGAGTCAGGAAGGGAAGCAGGCAAGCTTGGCCATGGAAATGTGCCGTTTGTGTTTGTAGGTGACCTGACTGTGAAAGCAGTGTGTGAGTGTGTGCCTGAACACAGTTAAGCTCAGTGCTAGCCCTATGTGTATGTATGTTGGACAGCTTTGAACTGTGCATGATATGTACTGTCACTATGGGAGCATGATTTTGCATGGCCACGCAGACTCTCACCAGATGTAGTTGCTTACCTATGTCCATGAGTCCAACGCTCAACTCTAATCAGATATTCCATCACAGGCAATGTGCGTTCCAAGCCAGATAGTGTGCGATCTGTCTCAGATCAACATCTTTCCAGTGCATCAATGAACTGATCCAGGGTATCAACAATGCAGTGGAGGCAGTTACAGGATGTCAGACTGTGCTGCATTCATATCCTTGAGTATTCATCTAGAGTTCCTTTCAGAGCATGCCATTGCCTCCATGACTGCCTGAAATATACACTGAGTGACCCATGATGAGACACCTGCAACAGGTGGTGGAAGGACAGCAGGCCTCCTACGAGCACCCCTATCAATCCACCTGTGTGGAACCTCGCCATCTCTTTGGCTGTGGCCAGTATCAACACTCACTTTAGCCATAGCTGCCACACTTTCCTGTTCAATGTCGCCACTCTCTGACTGCCCAATATCTGTGGCCTCTGGGGACTGGGTATGTGTAGGCATACTGATTGTGTATGGTGATCATGAGAGCAGAAGAGGGATGTAAACCTCCGGGACAGATTCAGCCCCTGCAACCTCCACCTGTGCCTCACTTTGGCCACCATCATCATCAGAGTCTGAAGAGACTGACATCAGGTTGTGAAGGGGACAGAGACCAACCCCCCCTGGTCATCTGTGATAAAAAAGAGAAAAGCAGTACATTAATACCTGCATTATTATGCTCTGCAGTACTATGTTGCAATATATGTTAAGCTGTATACACTGTTGTCACTATTACAGACCTGTTTAGTCCCCAGCCTCATATAGTAGGACATGAGGACATTACTTTCCAACAAACATCTGTAGTTACTTGTAAATAAAAACTCTTTAGACAACAATCTCATCCCCTAGATTGAAGTACACTGTTGACATTTATCAAAGCTCTGCACTGTTGACACGTATGGCATGTAATGTCCTGACACTACTGTTACAGCTATCATTGTGGTCACACCTACAAGGCATAGGTATGACTGTAAAGTGCGTACAGTCAGAAAATATCTGTGCAGTTGGCAATCATGCAGATAGTACATCAATCCAGTCAGCAGGCATGGGATGGCACTTTAGGGAATACATTGCACTAAAGTTACATCTCTAATAAAACAGAGTTGTGCTTACCAGGAGCAGGAGCATGGCTTTGTCCAATTCCTGATGGTCCTCTGAAAAGTTGTGGGAGAGGTAATGTAAACACCACTGCATGTTGCACTATAACAGGGTAGTATGTCCATATATCTCACATTTACAGTACCTACTATGTTATTTTGTTGGACAAAATCTGAGCATGAGATTCAAACTGCAGTTAAACTACTCCACCCCCCAAAAAACAAACACCTGACACCCACGTAAGACTATGTGCACTCTGACACACTGAATGCTATAGTATTCCAATGCTGGTCAAACTAAGCCTGTCTGGATGCTCCTCTGGCATGGAAACTGCAGCACCCACATCCACAACATATGGAGAGATGGATACCTGGAAGCTGTCATGTGTTCCTCGGTCTGTCAGGAATTCCTCAGTGCCTGACAGTAGTTATTCCACTGGAGTCTCTCCACCGGTGACACGACAATACCTGGCCACGTCTGCTGCTCTTCTGCATGCGGCATTTATCATATCAGTCACATGTTGTCTCATCTGCTCATATGTCCTGCTCTGGTGACTGACAGCATTAACATCATGGACAAGGTCAACCCACAGTGATGCCTACTGTTTCCTGTTTTGCCTTCCCCTGGACAGCAGGAGTTCATGGTGTTGACACAGGCCTTCTAGGATGATATCATTCTCAGCATCCATAAAAGGGGGCTGGCGTCATGCATACATTTTTCCTGAAAAAACAACAAAATGGGAACACATGTTAGGATCTCATACATGGGAGTACACTATTTAGAGATACAGCAATAACAGAATGGCTGGCAATATTCCCTATTTGATTGCACATTTCATAGTCCACAGTGTACAAACATACTCAGGGTGTGGATGCAACTAGGATACTAACAAATGTCAGCTATTCCTGCTTGTGCAATGACAGATACTGATGTATGATCACACACCCAACACAGGAGTCCATTGTAGTGTGGCCCCTAGGGGGCAATCCCCCTTATAATATGTCAAAACAACAGTGCCAAACAAATAGCAGTGTGCTATTACAACCAATATAAAGAGACATTCCCTGGAGACCAGTGTGCCACATTAACAAGAAACATTCCACCCTTGATGTACTATACTTTCTCTGTAGGTATAACAAATCTGGAGATCAATTACACGCCATCATTACACTTCTAAGAAAGGCTTAATGCTGTAATCCCCATTCCCCCAAGTATATTACACATACACATCATATTGAAAACACAAAGATTACATACCTGATGGAGTACAATACTCCTCTGTTGATTCATGCAGATATATAAAGGTTGTGCCAACAAGTTTACCCTGTGAAGAAACTCTCATACACAATGGTTCCCCAAGCTAGCTGTTTGCCTTTTTAACATGGTTCTCATTACCAGGTGATTGGATCTTAACCACTCTGTGCTTCTGACATGCTAATTGCAGCCAACACAGCTGATTTGCAGTATAATCAGTCAATCACATGCAACCATTGAACAAGATATAAGGTCACCATGTGGAGTAGCACCCCTTTCTCATATGTCGTGCTGAAATGTACTGGGATAAATATACTCCATCATTGCAAAATATATGTCTGTAGCGGCTACTTTTTACATACAGATGTGTGTGCTAAAGGCTGAAGCTGAAGCTGATGCTGCAGACAATAGGCATAGGCAGAGAGGGTGAACACTTGGGAGGACAACAAGCTTTAAGAGTAAGTAGAGGCAGAGCCATATTGAGGGTACCCATTCCACTGGAAATTAAGTTATGTGTTTAAGTTAAGTATGTTAGCCAACAGTATGAGTACCACAATCAAAGGCAAAATGGTTGGCATTCCCTAGAAAAAGGTAAGGGGATAGATTAACCATTATGCCACGCAGTTCGACAGGTGCCAAGTCGTGGGCTGCAGTGTCATATTACTGGGCCACAATTTCAGTACACACTTCAAAATCCTGTGGGATTGCAGGCTAACGCATGACCTGACATTCTCTGCACTTTATAGTGTTGTGCTAGGAGTAGTTGAGTGGTCTTAACTGTAGGTCTTTGTGTTCTATTAATTAGATGCAGACATTCCATCTGTACTGCTTTGGGTGGATAAACTGGTGATAAGACAGACATACACATCACAATTTATAATATTGATGTCCACATACATGTATTTTCATTGGTAGACGCAGCTGTAGTAGAACCCATGACTATGTGTGCCAAAAAGTAGTGTTTGCAATGCATTTTACAGACTGAGCTACAGTATCACTGAAATGGTAAGTGTATTTTTACATGTTGTAGATATCATTCCACAGTTATCTGCTGTTACAGACTGCACGTACATGCATACCTCTCAACTGTACCGTTTTTTCCAGAATGTTCAGATTTTGCCCTCATATTTTCTGCCTGTTTTTCATAAAATTGTAGTTTTCTGGCAAATTAGTGTTAAACAGTAAAGAGTGAAGGCAGAAAATAATGGCAGGCATTTGAGTTTCAGACTTCATATCCTTTAGAACATTTGTGCTATATCAAAACCGGTTAGTCTAGCATCTTTCTCAGTTTGTAAAAGCAATATTTAAAAATTGTTCCTATTTTTGGGCCTTTGTCCCACTTTTATTTATGGATTTGTGCTTATTTGTTGCATCAACAGGTTGAGAGACATGCTTACATGTATTATTATGGGTATGGCTTTAGAGCACTGTATTTCTCTAATAGAGTCCCAGTTAAAACCCTATTTTTACATTAATGTTTTAGCAAATGTATTTGTGCATGTTGTACATTTAAATGCATGGTTACCGGCTATTAGATACCTCAGTTATGTTCATTGCTATTTGTGTGGCTTTACAGTGATATATTTCCCTAGTAGAGTATTAATTACAGTAATAATTTTCTATATTTCTTTCAGCTAGTTTGTGCGGTGAGATGCGCAGCATCACGTAAACATGCTTAACGATTACTATGTTTTCATTAAAACACATGTGCTAATTAGCAGCTGTTTGGCTTGGTGGGTTGAGCCACTGTTCTGCAGGTGTGATGATCCTGGGCTTGAAATAGAGTGCATGTGCACTTTTTGAATGTGATTAATATTTAGACAAAAGTATATATCAATGTAGCCCTGCACTGTATCGCCCAAAAAAATCTTTAAAGAAAAGAAAAATGGGAAGATAGTGGTGAAAAGGAGTGTAATCAGGGGTAAAAAACATAGTGAAAGGCAGGTAGGGATGTGCAAGACTTGTGTAGGAAAGAACCATAGCTATCCATTTCTTTATCAGCAACAACTGTTTACTGTGAGAGATTCTTTAGCTGAATTTGGACTGTCACCCCCTGAAATGGGTGACAACAACCTAACTGTGTTGTCAAGCCAACTTGACCCAATCAAGTGTGTCCAATGGACACGTGTGTAAAATGGACATATATGTATGGGACGATATTTTTTTTGGGACAGGTGCCCATTTTTCTTTTTTTTTAAGATGAGAGCGGAATGTTGGGGAAGGGACATAGGTACATGTGGGGGAGGTAATTTGGGAAGGTGAGGAAGCTTTTGCAGGCAGGCAAGATAGCAGACAGGGTTGGTGTGTGACAATAGATTAGGGGTGAAGACCTAGGACAGGGAGGGTGTTGTGGAATCCCAGTCCCATGAGCATCCATGCAGTAGCAGTGTGACTCAAGTCCTCACCCATGGGACTCTCAGCACTGCTCTTTCACTGTCTCTGTGGTGGTAGTGGTGGAGGCTGGTGTCCAGGTCAAGGCTGCCCCACCAGGATGGTGAGTATGCTCTCTATCTGGTGCAGGAGTGCTCCAACAGATTGGTGAAACATCTTTCACACCATACCTGGCATTTCGTGATGGGTGACAAAATCATCCCCTCCACGTCCACTCCCGAGGGCATCCCACTCCCAGCCATGGATTGGAACTACCCAATGCCACAGGTAGTGCCAGGGCAGCAGAGCGGGCACCACCCGGATATGGCCCAGATGTGCTGGGCCCCAGTACCATGGCCGGTGAAGGCAAGGTAAGTGGATCTCCTGGAACTGGCCTACCTTGTCTTGCTGCAGTAAATTAGATATAAACATAAGGTAAGACAAATAATAACCAAATCAATGTTAGCATTAACTTAATGGAAGATAATATTGATTAATCTAAATACATATTAAGGAATATTATGAGGAACACAACAATAAATAACATAATAAGCAACACAGCGAAACAAGTCCAAAGCACTCAGGAACTAGGAAGATAATGTAAACGTATTTTATTAAGAACGTTTTCGCTTCTCAAAAAACAGAAGCTTCTTCAGACAAAATAAAAGGTGCCAAAACCGCTTTTTAAATACAAAAGGTTTTGTTTACATGATGTCATATCCTTGACAACCAATGTATTCAGCGATACACCTTTTAGCATACAAGTATAAAACAATCAACATAAGCCAACATCCCCGACCAATAAAAAAGCAATAAATCAAGCATTTTAAAATCTTTTTAAAAGTTATAACTTTCTTACATTAAAATACTTTAAGAGATACTTAAATCACACATACAAGAACTTTAAATCAAGCACGTGTAACCCCTAGGTAAGATAGCAAAATAAAATATCAATTAGACACCAGATAACCTGTGTATTGTGGATTAACAGCAATATTACCAGGTACATTTAACCTAAATGGTACGTTAGGAATTAACTAAGACATACAAAGTCATTTAAAGTTCAAACAGCACTAAGGCACCATTAACTACTGGGCACAGTTGTTAAAGTTGAGTGATATACAAAACTAATTCCTTAGATAACTTTTATATTTTAAAATAACAGAGATGTTACAGGCTTCATTCAGCCCAGGGGGGGAAAAAGCATTTAATAGCAATTGCCATTCCAGCTCCTTAATTTCAAGTAGGAGAGATTGGGGGCCCCCCTAATTCCAACTTTAACTGAGTCAATCCCCATAAAACAAAAACTATGCCCGACATGATCTAAAACGTGCTTTGAAAGCGCATTGTCAGTTTTTTGGTTTTTTATAGCGTAATTATGTTGGTAAACCCGGTCCCGCAACCTGCGGTCCGTTTTACCAACATAAAACGCCGAACAACAATTACAAAATGCAATGTAAACTATTGACTTAGTGTCACAACAGATCTTGTGTTTAATGTAGAACTTTTCCTTTCTTATAACAAACGAATTTCCTATTTTTAGTAATCTACACCAGTTGCAAAACCCACAGGAGAATGTCCCAGTTTGTCTAGATGGAAGAATAAGGGAGTCCCCTGTTTGCAACAATTCTTTTAGGTTTTTACCCCTCCTAAATACAAAAGAATTAGGAAAATACACAACAACAAAAGGTGACATTTTAGCAATGGTTATTTTATTACCAGTAAGCTGTATTATTTAATATGTTATATGTTTCCCCTTTTTGTGTATATACGTGTGTATATGTTTATGAATTTATGTAGATAGTTATTAGATAGATATATATGTAGACAGCCAGTATATAATATGAGATTTTTTAAATTGTATTTTAAATTGCGTTTTAACTAATTATATTTAATTAAGCCTTAATTGTTTTTATTAGTTAACCAATGAAAGCTTCTCTGCTCTATATTTAAACCATCAGTATATGGCTGTAACTGTGAGTTGACAAAGCCTGTTGGTGAAAGAGCTACTCTGTTCTCTGCTATTAAATTTTGGTCTACAGACTGTTGCTGTATTTTTTCCTGCATCGTACTTCTTTTAATTTAAGAGGAAGTTACAAGGAAATTAGTGTGACAATTTGGTTTGGCTCTTTGCGAGGTTGGATATCAGTGCCACTATCTTTTAGGACTCTATATATGCCATTGATTGTTTTCGTTTTTATTTGGTGTACTACTGGCATCAGAGTCCTGTTCCGTTTGGTGGTCGTTCTTCTGCTGTTTCTCTATCTAAGGAATTAGTTTTGTATATCACTCAACTTTAACAACTGTGCCCAGTAGTTAATGGTGCCTTAGTGCTGTTTGAACTTTAAATGACTTTGTATGTCTTAGTTAATTCCTAACGTACCATTTAGGTTAAATGTACCTGGTAATATTGCTGTTAATCCACAATACACAGGTTATCTGGTGTCTAATTGATATTTTATTTTGCTATCTTACCTAGGGGTTACACGTGCTTGATTTAAAGTTCTTGTATGTGTGATTTAAGTATCTCTTAAAGTATTTTAATGTAAGAAAGTTATAACTTTTAAAAAGATTTTAAAATGCTTGATTTATTGCTTTTTTATTGGTCGGGGATGTTGGCTTATGTTGATTGTTTTATACTTGTATGCTAAAAGGTGTATCGCTGAATACATTGGTTGTCAAGGATATGACATCATGTAAACAAAACCTTTTGTATTTAAAAAGCGGTTTTGGCGCCTTTTATTTTGTCTGAAGAAGCTTCTGTTTTTTGAGAAGCGAAAACGTTCTTAATAAAATACGTTTACATTATCTTCCTAGTTCCTGAGTGCTTTGGACTTGTTTCGCTGTGTTGATAAATAACATAATGATAAGTATGTTAGCAACATAACCCATAAGGCGAACGTAACAGTTAGTTTAAAAGAATATATTAATATCAAAACATAATAATGAATAACAATAGTAAATTAATAAATTTCATAATAATAAATTAGATAAAATTAGGGGTGGGGAGAGAGGAAAACATACCATTAGTGACCTCGCAATTGATGTTACTACACAGACTAATAATACATACTTCTACAAGTGTGTAGGGTTACTATTTGTACAGTGACTCAACTTCAATTCCTGTATAGATGATGTAACATGTACATAGCACTCAACATGTTAGCATGGGACAGTATGGCCAAGCACTAACAAATGCAGGTACACAACTACAGGGAACTGTTTTACATAGTATGCTCATACATTACTACTAAGGTGTTCTGTAAAAGGATCTGGCAATTAATTGCATTCCAAGTAATGTCATTTATCTGCTAATTAGGACCAGACATATGGGGCATTAGTCATTACATTCCAAAAAATGATGACAGTTGAGAGGTATGTTCATGTACACTAATTAGATTAGACAGCCAGTGATTTCTTAGTTGGCTGCCATGGGTTTAGAACCCACAAGCTGTGACTCCAGGGAAAATGTGCACTAAATTTAACAGTTGACTGATGTCAGATTAGAAAAGACATGACAGTGCATACAGGACTGATTCACACTTATTGGAAAGGATTATTTATCAAGGCACAATCCTGCTTCACACTTTATTGATATTGTTCCTTAAAATCTGGCACTTATACACATGGATATCTGCCCAGAATGTGAGCTACCGTACCAATATACCTTGTTGCTGGAGTGGGAGGAATATCCAACATTATTTAACTAGAAATGGTCATAACACAGGCTTGAACTTTACTCTGGGTATTTCACTACATTTATCAGACAATTATTTCTGCAGTCTATTCATTTCCATTTTACGGTTGACTGGTGTCAGATTAGAACCTACATGCAGTGAATATAGCCGTACTGCACATTTATTTGAACAGATCACTTCTCAATGAACAATCATGCTTTAAACTTTTATTGATAATGTACATTAAAATCTGGCATTTATACGCATGCATATATTGCCATATTGTCAGCTACCTTAATCATACATCTTGTTCTTCGAGTGGGTGGAATGGACAGTATTATATGACACAAACTGGCCATAACACAGGCTTGAAACTTACTCTGGGTTTGTCATTTATCAGACAATTATCTCTGCAGTCTCTATTCATTTCAATTTTTACAGTTGACTGGTGTCAGATTAGAACCCACATGCAGTGAGTACAGCTGCACTGCACATTTATTTGAACAGACTACTTCTCAATGCACAATCCTACTTTAAACTTGTATTGATAATGTACATTAAAATCTGACATTTACACACATGCATATCTTACCATAACATCAGCTACCTTACCCATACACCTTGTTCTCCGAGTGGGTGGAATGTACAGCATTAAATGACACAAACTGGCCAGAACACAGGCTTGAAACTTACTGTGGGTATTGCACTACATTTATCAGACAATTATTTCTGCAGTCTCTATTCATTTCAATTTTTACAGTTATCTGGTGTCAGATTAGAACACACATGCAGTGAATACAGCTGCACTGCACATTTATTTGAACAGATTACTTCTCAATGCACAATCCTGCTTTAAACTTGTATTGATAATGCACATTAAAATCTGGCATTTACACACGTGCACACAAGACTAGTGAGCACTTCTTTGTTTGAAGCAGTACATATCACAACACCATCACCCTTTAAAATCTATTTATTACTGTTGCTTCGAGTGGGGCATGTACAGCACAGATAGCTGTGTGTCAGACCTCTAAGTAATAAACCATTTACCCTCAACATTGCCTGAGTGCAAACTACAGCATATTTCACGCAATGAGCAGAGCAGAACAGTGACTGTTAATCTGGGTAGACCCCAATCTCAACTGATGTTTGTAAGCTATACTACACAGTAATGCATGGTTACTTGACTTAACTTGGTTTACCATTTCAGGTAGGCACTGACACATTACTAAACATATTACATTTCCCAAGTATGTTATACCTGACTGTTAGGACTGCAAACTCTGTAAATACATTTTTTTTATCTTGACAGTACATTATATGTTAGGTTATTGCTTTGATGTTTCCCTACTCACCACACTCACACCTCATCCTAGCCAGACAAAGTGCATGGGACTGGACATTGTGAGTCCTGTCTTCTGCAGCTGTTTTAAGAAAAAACAATGCATTATGCATACCAGTTTTGCACATATTCAGTCTGTACACTTATAAATCACCGGGAAACATACTTACATACCTGTGGGGTATGCCCAACCCATGGTTGTTGGACTCAGATGTCCAAGGTTCCCATCTTTCTGCACTTTAGGTGACCATAGTGGTGATGACACCACTCACCAGTGTGGGGTATACCAGCAGCACTTGTAAGTTCCCTAGCCAAATGATCCCAGGCCTCAGACTTACACTCTGAGCCCTGGTAATCACCCTGCAGCAACCAGGATTCATATTTTTTGACCAGGAGTCATACCTCACAATTGCCCAGATTTTTATAGAATGTCCAGTTTTTTGGCTCATATTTTTTGTCTGTTCTGCATAAAATTTGTGTTTTTCTGACAAATCACTGCAGTGATCTGAGGACTGAAGTAATTAAATAATGACATACATTTGAATTTCCGACTTCAAATCCTTCAGAAAATGTATGTTAAATCAAACCACGTAACTAGCAACTTTCTGAGTTTATAAGAGCAATATTTAAAATATTTCCATATTTTTGGACCTTTCCCCCCATTTCATTGGGTTTTGTACAGATTTCTTGCAGTAAGAATTTAATAGGTATGCCAGGAGTCCAAAAAATACTTTGTACTCTGCTCACTCCATCTCTGCAACCAAAAGCCCTTACCAACATCACCAGGCATATTAACAGCCAAGTGAGAACTCCAAAGAATGGTGTGAGATTCCCACCTATTGGCCATTATATAGGGTGCATTCCCAGCCTTACATGTCATGCTGCAACTTTCAAAAAAGCTGTGCATCACTTAGCATCATGCAAACTCGCACAAACCATATAAACAGAACTGAGGATTGCGCAAATGGAGTGGATCGTTGACCATGTTTCATCAGAGATGAGAACCTCGCAAAATTGCACAAGCTGTTTAGGTGAAGCTTAATATCAAACAAATGGGGTAGCCCATTGCACATGTTTAAGTGGAGCTTAGCACTGTGCAGCTTTGCTAAATATAATAATCTTTTATTTTACTTTATGGTGATGTTTCAGTCAGCTGACCCATTCAAAAAACATAAATGTAAAACATATCAGTACTCAAACCTGAGACCTACTACACTGTATCTCATCACTCAACCTATCTAGCCACTTGGATAGTACAGGAAAGCAGTATATCTTCACATATACTACTATGATCCCTGTTAGTGTGTAGTGAAGCTGCTCAAGGTTGCGCATTGCTAAGCAATGCAGAACTACAATGATTAAATACATCTGTTTTCTATTTTTAGACAAATAACAGATGTCAGGTGCATATGTATAAGTGATGCTCAGCATTGTTAAGCAGTGCTCTGCTCCACTCAAACAGGGAGGAAACAAAACAATTTAAAAAAATTCAGCTGATTACATTCATGTTCTATTTTTTAATATATATACCAAATGTCAGCTGAATATGTATAAGCACAGCTCAGCATTGTTAAGCACTGCACTGCACCACACAAACATACATAAAATTAAAAAAAATCCTGTCCTGTGCTTACTACCTGTCCAGACCATTTTTGGGACAGTCCAAAACTACAGGATAGCCTCTACACTGCTACTTGCATGGATTCAATATCCATGTACATCTGATCTCCCTCAGCAGTGCACCTTAATTAATATGTATGGCATGCTGTCGGGGAGGAACCATGGCTGTGTACATAGATAAAGTCCACGTAGGCTCTACACAGAGCCTACATGGATTTTATTGAATCCTGGGGTGAGTTTTCATATCAAATACCTGTCACAAAATCCCTTAATTTTTTCTATGTCTTTTAGTTTTATTTCCTTTTCCCACCCTAAAGATGTTACATATAAATAAAATATTTCTAATGCAGCAATGCTACTCACACATTTTCCTTGCTTGCTTCAATATTTTGCATAAAAATTCCAGGATAATGTACATTATAGCCAATTTATTAATGGAGGTTCAACCAGCTAGAATTTTCTTTCTGATCCTCTTCATTCATCAAAATCCCTGTTTCAAATATTGTAAATACTAATATGAGGTGAAATCCTGTTGCAAATATTGTAAATAATATTTGATTAAAACACCTACTTTGCTCTGAATAATATATTTTGCTCAAATGTTAATTTAACTATTAATCAAAACATAACATTTTCTATAAGTCTGAATATTACCATTGTTTTTTCTGTAAGTCTGAATAGTGCATTTGTTTAATGTTTACTTATAGGTTCATAGGTTCATACTAGGCTATCTGCCCAAGGGCATTTATAAGCCTAGCCCATAGTTATGTGGCTTTCGCCACCCCTTTAGTTTGAATAAAAACTATGCCTATCATTTTTCTGTGCCTCTGTCAAGCAGTGACACTGAAGTAATCCCTGGGGTATATCTGCGATCTCCCATCCATTGGTCAAGATTCCTCTTGAACAAGGCCAGCGAGGTGCTCTGCCTCACATGTACCGGGATTTTGTTCCACAGCATAGGGAGTCTCTGGGTGATGAATCTGTCCCTCCAGCACGTTCTATTTATAACCGTGTCAAGGTTTAAGTCTCCGCCCTTGTGGTTCTGAGGGATCTAGATTTTTGAGGTGAAGCATATTCATCAAATCTGGGTTTGACATGGCCTTATATGTCAGGCACAGGTCACCTCTGAGCAAGCGGTATGAGACTGAATAAAGCTGGAGTTCTTTCAGTCGGGCAGCATAAGACATATTTTTGAGACCCTTTATCCTTTTGGTGAGGAACTTTTGGGGCCTTTCAAGCTGCATCAGGTGTCTGGTCAGATACATTCCGAACGGGGCATTGTACTCAATCATAGGTCTAATGAGTGATGAGTACAGGGGGACGATGACCTCCCTTGATCTAGATGTGAAACCCTTCATGATCAGGTGGGCGATATAGAAGGTTTTCCTAACTACTTTAGCAACATGAGTGTCAAACGAAAGACTACTATCAACTTGGGTCCCCAGATCCCTGATGGCTTTTCTGTGCTCAGTGGATTGTCACCTATATGGTAGCTAGGGGTAACCTTGTTTTTCCCGAAGGGTATGACTATGCATTTTTTGGCGTTTAACTTCAGGCCATGGCTCTGGCACCAGTTATCCGTTTCTGTGAGGCCCTTCTGGAGGATATCTGTGTCAGATGTGTTTCGACTATGGCCCAGTTTGCAGTCATCTGCAAACTTTGTCAGCCATAACCCTCCTGTGTTTGCTTGTACTTCAGAAAAGTAGATGCCGAACAAGAGTGGACCCAGGACTGAGCCCTGTGGGACACCACTTGTGACAGGCTTTGAGTCTGACATGGCTCCAGCAACTCTGACCCTGTGGGTTCTGTCGCTTAGCCAGTTTGCAACCCATCTTGTGATGTATGGGTTTACATTCAAGCTGATGAGTTTTTCGATGATACCTGAGTGGGGTATTGTGTCGAAGGCCTTTGCCAGGTCGAGGTAGGCTGTATGGACTGCCTTTCCCTCATCAATGGCCTTGGTGACTGTCTCGAAAAAGTCAACCAAGTTTAAGAGGCAGGATCTGCCTTTGACAAAGCCAAACTGGGTTGGATCCAAAGTCTGCAAGTTCCCTATGTCTTTATTTATGAGTTCCATTATGATCCTCTCCATGGCTTTGCAGATAAGGCTTGTCAAGCTAATGGGGCAGTAATTTCCAGGGTCTGTGGAGGCACCGCCCTTATGAAGTGGGACCACAGTCGCCGTGCGCCACTCCTTATGCTTCTGAAAAGTATGCTAGAAGGTCATTTATATTTACTGCTCCCTTGGGTTGCGGCTGAAAAGGGCCAGTTGACCAGCCCACATGTCTGGTTAACATATTGCAATAAATAAACCTTTAGTGCCATAAAAAAGAAAAAGACAATCGCTGGGATTCACGAACAGCTGGATTCCATGCAGGAACATTGTAGGAGCTTCTGTATGGAAAATGGTTGCAGAGAGATCCAGGAAAGTGTTGATTTCACGTGCATGAGTGGCCCTACACTGTTCCTGTATGGAAAACCATGCGGGATGCAAATCATTTTATTTGCTGGTAAAAACCATGCAAATGAGGTGATATTGTGATCCACGAAGCTGGCCAGACTTCGTGCAGGAACAGTGTCAGAGCAGAAATGAATTCAGTTAGTAACTAAATAAATTTCTTTATCTGAGCAAATGGAGGCAGGACAGCTTGTGGAAAGCATGTATTACAGTCAAACACATATGCCAATGGCCAAATATAAGGCCATTGGCATTAATAATAGTTTATAATAGTTTATTTTTTTATAAAATTAAACTTTTTTTTGGCCACTCATGGCCATGTAAGCTTAGGGCAGCAGTGTGCAAATGGGATTATGCCGAAAATAAAAAAAAAATGAGAAAATTCAATTTTAAGATATTCTGCATTTTGCCATTATAGTCAGTGGCATGCAGAACGTATACAATACTAGGGAGCACTGGTTGTCAAGGGGAAAGGGTCTGTCTAAGTGTAGTAACTAAGGACTTACACACTGGGATATGCAAATGAGGGGAGTTATACTGAATCACATATTTCTTCAAAGTGTCAGCTTGTACCTAAGTGTGTAGGTGGAGCAATACAACAGTGCAAGTGTAAGAGCTGAATGACTTCATTAGGGTGTGTGTCATACTTGCTGTAAGCTCATTGGAGCTCTGTGGCCCATGTTTGCCCTTAGCTAAGCACAGCTAAGGAAGGGGGTGTGTCAGATGTGCCTCAGCACTGTGCACATAGTGTAAATGGGTGTGTGCACCACACACCGGGATTTAAACAAAAAAAAAAAACAAAAAAAAAAAAAAACATGAAATGGCAGTGCTGTTTACATTTGAGAACTGGGTATGTGTGGCGCACCTCGAGGCTTAAATAGGGAGGAAGTGGGAAGGGGAACCAGCACTAGGAAGGCAATCAAGGAGAACTAGCATAGCTGGCAGGTGGAATGTATCAGTCAATTACACAATGAGCAGCCCAGCACACTAATATAAACTATGCAAACACCCTACAGACTATTTTCCCACAAACTCTACACCAACAGTGTACACAGATGGGGGATTTTTAACTGTCAAAACTAACTAAAAATGTTAGAGGCTACTGTTGCTTTACTCCATAAATATGTGCTAGAGACTGAGTGTGGTGAGGAGAAGAATGCTGACAACCGACCACAATGAGGAGGAGGAGAAGAGTATACAGACCCAGGGTAACCTACCAGGGTCTACATGACCTGGAGATAGTAGAGCACTATAGGGTGGACAGATACATTCTACAGCATATCATTGAGATGTGCTGGCCATACCTTACACACAGAACTAATACAGGGGAACCCATCCCAGTGGATACCAAGATATGTCTAGGCTTAAGAATACTAGCCACAGGTACCTTCCAAAGACCAACTAGGGATATCATGGGGGTCTCACAGGCATCAGCATCCAGGGTACTCCACCATTTCCTGGATGCCATGACACAACATGCCAATGAGCACATATATTTCCCCACCGCCTGTGAGGAGCTGACCACACATATGCATCTCTTCCACCATATAGCAGAATACCCTGAGGTAGTTGGTGCTATAGACTGCATGCACATCCACATCAAAGCACCACCGGGTGAGCGAGGCAGCGTCTACATAAACCACAAGGGCTTTTCCTCCATCAGCTACCAGGTTGTGTGTGATGCCTATGGCATTATCATGAATGTGTGTGCGGGCAGCCCTGGAAGCTATCACAACTCCCACATCTGGCATTGCTCACAGCTGTATCAGGCATTTGTCAGGGGGGAGATCCCATATGGCCATCTAGTGGGGGATGCTGGCTATGCACTGGAGCCATAGCTGATGACACTCATCAGAAATGCACACACACCTGAACAAGAACACCATAATGAGGCACACACACAAACCAGGATAATTGTAGAGCTTGTGATAGAGATGCTCAAGTCACGGTTCTGCTGCCTTCACATATCCAGTGGAGCCTTGCAGTATTCTCCAACTACATGTAAATAAATGTTCATAGTATTTGACATGCTACACAATATGATCCTGCAGAAACAGTTGCAGCAGGAACAGCATGGGGCAGGGCCACTCAGTCCCCTGCCATTGCCAAGGCCAGCACAGGCACAGAGGGACTCAGAGGAGGAACATCCTGAGCCTGCCCCTGCAGGCAGAAGGAGGTATGCACAGTATGCCCAGACTTTGGCAAAGAGGCAACGCATAGCACACACACTGACACTGTAGGGACCCAGGGACTGATACCTCTCTCAGTAAAAGGGATGACAAACATGACACTACCTGAGCTTTACCATGTACAGGGTGTGTACTATGTGCATCTGACAGTGTCAGCCCTCCAGCACTGTCCTCAGTACTGGCCCAGCAACAAGGTAAGTCACTCTTCCTATCAATTACTGAATGGAGCAGTATGTTCTCATACTTGTATGTATGATATGGATGCAAGCATGTAAGGGAATTGGGTGGCTGAATGGGATAGCAGCAGACAACTATATGGGACAGCAGGAAATTCATAACAAATATTGGTGTCAACATACTAGGCACCACTACATAAGGTGACAACCTCCACTGCAGTGCAAGTGATGGCCCAAAGAACTGTGGGTGTCAATAGGTCACACACATGGATATCAATGAGGGTCACATATCCACCACCAGCCTCACCCAGCAGGACAGGTGTAGATGACCATGAAGAAAGGCTGGGATATGACCCCCAAATTATGGCAATGGTGATTGGCCCCCCCACCAGACCTACCCAGACATACTACAACAGGTCTGGCAATTGCATTCTAGTTCTGGAGGGTAAGAAGTCTGAAACTGAAATATATGCCATTAACATCTAACATGTGTATTCTACTGATATGCTTCCTGTCATCATGATATGTCACAACACAATATGAAATGGAAGCCAACAGAGTAACCAAAATACCAGTACAGTCATTTCAAATGTTAAAGTCTGCAGGTGTGCACCCTCCCCCCAAAATCCCATGTAGAAATGCAGTAACAGATGGCCTGCAGCACTCTCAAATGGTTTACAGTCCTCTGGCAAAGGCCCATACCTCACCCATAGTGCCAATGTATGGAATGTCAGGCAGTCCCAACTAACAACCTAACAGTAAACAGAAAACAAATGCAAGGCCATGTTGACAAATGCTAGTAGCATGCCTCCCTGTGTCCTACTGCATGGACTGCAGATCAGGCCATAAATACTACTGGAATAAAGGCCCAAATATAGGATACGTCTGAGATATTGCTTACATAATGTTAGGTGTCGGGGAGGATAACAGATGGGGGGGGTGCAAAAGCATGGATGTCATGGAGTGTGTGAAGTCTGAAACTCTAATGTCTGCCCATACTATCCCCGACTGCAAACCCATGAATGAATAGCCAAAAAAACACTTGTATACCACAATGTGAAGGTAAACTGAGCAGATATATGAGTCCTGCCTCTAGATAACCTGGGTTTATCTGTACAGCTGAGAAGTATGGCCCCAGCAGGTTATGGCCATTCTGTGAAGTTGAGAAAAGCACAAGGAGGGGAACCCCAGCAAGCATACTAACAAGGTGCTGCACCATTTACACAAAATCAGCAGTCTATTG
The DNA here is from genome assembly GCF_019279795.1 of Protopterus annectens. Lineage (NCBI taxonomy): Eukaryota > Metazoa > Chordata > Ceratodontiformes > Protopteridae > Protopterus > Protopterus annectens. The sequence continues at coordinate 1,619,753,559 of NC_056732.1, forward strand.
CCTCTATCTACCCCTACACAATGGCAGGTGTTACCAGAATGTCTAGTCTATATGCATCAGAATATTGATCTCAGTTTCATTCATCTTGTATTTCCCAGTAAATAACTATGAGCAAAGAATGATAACTGCCAGTAGTTGATGACATGACACATCACAGTGTAAAACAGTATATATGGCAGAATATCTATGCTACAACCAAACATGTCACATAAGCAACACAGACAGCAATAGTTACGGTATCCCTTTTATGTTAAGCCCATTGTGTCTCCATCTTGGCAACCTATCTACAGATATCCTGCAGAAACAGTTTGCTAGATGTAGCTGTAGCACACAAAATATTGAACTGGAGTCCAACCCTCCCTGGAATGGATGCACACACTCAATATATTAGGTCATACTGGGCATGCTCCTACACTTAGAGAAATGAAGCCCATGTCTCACAACACAGTGGACTACATATATCAGTTATTCACAGCTGTCTGTGCACACACACCAAATTGTACACCATTGATACTTCACACACACACTGTATAGGAAAACACACACATATCTAAGGCCAACATAATATAATATGTCAAACATACACACACAGACTTGGAGAAGAGAAAGACAGAGATAATCCCATTATGAGGCCTGTCCCACCCACTACACATCCCATTGGTCTATATCACATGATGTGCTGATGTCATTCACTGTAACAATACCTTTGGTTAGCCATCAGCCCTATAGTGTCAGTGGTGTTTGTTATAACTGTGTAACACTACAGTACAAATAATTATCCATGTAGCAGTTGTAATCTCAGTCCTGTCAAATGTAAAGTTGTGTGTGTGTGTGTGTGTGTGTGTGTGTGTGTGTGTGTGTGTGTGTGTGTGTGTGTGTGTGTGTGTGTGTGCGTGTGTGTGTTTCTAGATGAATGTGGTTGAGGCAATTCACACTCACTAAATCTCCCATACCCCTCCTCCAGCACAGCTGCTGATGTCACTCACCTTCAAAGATGCCTTTGGACAGCCCTCCAGTATATAACCTCTGCAGCACTTGTGACAACTGCATAATATTATAGTGTAGCAAATTAGTTAGGTGGGAGTTCCAATCCTCATCTTGGCAACTGTGTAAATGTAAGTGTTTGTGTGAGAGAGTGTGTGTATCCTTGTAGAAACCCAATTTTGTGGTCATTCATACTTCCCTTACCCCTCCTTTAGTACTACTGCTACTGATGTAACTCACCTTCAAAGATACCTTTGAACAGCTTTCCAACATATAAGCTCTGGGCACTTGGAATAACTGCATAATAATATAGTGTAGTAAACTAGTTAGGTAGGAGTCCCGATCAAGAAGATTGTGTAAATGTGAGTGTTTGTGTGAGAGAGTGTGTGTATCTTGGTAGAGACCTGATTTTGTGGTGGTTATCCACACTTACAACACTTCCCTTACCCCTCCTTTAGCACTGCTGCTGATGTGACTCACCTTCAAATATACCTTTGGACAGCTCTCCAATTTATAAGCTCCATGGTGCTTGCAATAACTGCATAATACCATCATGTAGCAAACTAGCTAGGTAGGTGTTCCAATCCTGGCCATGGCAATTGTGTAAAAGTGAGTGTTTGTGCGAGAGAGTGTTTGTGTCCTTATAGAGACCTGGTTTTGTAGTTATTCATACTTACAACACTTCCCTTACCTCTCCTTTAGCACTGCTGCTGATGTGACTCACCTTCAAAGATACCTTTCCATAGCTCTCCAACATGTAAACTCCATGGCACGTACAAAAAATGTGGAACAAAGTAGTAGCAATAATTACATAGGTATGGATTTGAATCTCATCCCTGGCAAGTGTTTGTGTGTTTACATATGTCTACATATCTATGTCCATACCTCAAAGATATTGGCCCCATTTACACCCAGTACACATCTCAGTGCCTGACTTTAGCAGTCCTGCAGATATCATCCACCTTAGAATTACCTGTTGGCAACCCTAAGCCATGTAAGGTCAGTGGTGCATGTGGTAAATGCATAACATAATGGTCAGAAAAGATAGTTTGATAGAGGTTTGAGCATCACCCCTGGCAAATGTAAATGTATGTGTGTAGGGTAAAATTTTTTTTGGAATCTATCACCCAATGCCAGTATTTACAAGGGCTGGTAATGTTCCTCACCTTAGAAGTACCTTGGGACAACATCCATCCCATAAACTTTGTGGTGTGTGTGATAAATGTGGTACACTGTAGTAGCAAGACATAGCTAGATAGGGGTTTGAAACTCAGTATTAGTGTGTGTGTGTGTGTGTGTGTGTGTGTGTGTGTGTGTGTGTGTGTGTGTGTGTGTGTGTGTGTTTGTGTGTGTGTGACATCAGTATCCTGTGTGAGGGTGGGTGTGATTGTGGCTCCATTGGGGGGGTGGGTATTGCTAAATTATTATGTGGAGGATCTATTATGTCACAATGCCCACATTACAAGGCCAACAGTCAGTTGTCAGACACCATAGAGGTTGGTGTAGACAATCCACAGCCCTAAATGTGACAGTATGGATTAGTGAACAATATAGGTAACCCTTCTATTACTCAGAGACCACTCTCCGCCCACGTATCATATACAAATACACTTGGCTAGGCAACAACCACTATATTGGTAGTTCCCTTGCATATTGCCTCACAGATAGTACCCACAATGTGATTGCAGTGGACTACATGCCTGTTGACCACAACAGTGCCACTGACATCAGAAAGTACTTTGATGTGTTACATCTCCTGACTGTATGTGTGTTATCCAGCAAGTAAAAGGACATGACACCCTGTTCCATCCCTTCAGTAGCCCAATCAATGTGTACTGTGGCCCTTTTGCCATGTTCCCCACTGGACGCCTGCAACAACTGTAGAGTCTGCAATTGTACCCCACAAAGGGAATACTATGCCCTGTATGGACAAATGCCACTATCTCCACTGAATACCTGCATAATACTGTCAATGTAGGTGCAATCACTACCTCAGTTACATAGCCAAGTCTCACCAAATGAGGTCAGGAGTGCTACATCAGAAGATACCACTCTGTCCACACAACATGTCAAAGAACATGCATGTAAGACATGTGCACAACCCAGACACTGTCCATGTTATGGAATACAGATCACATATATGGGAAGCAGTGCATATCACTGACCACCCACAACAGAAACCTGGATGAATGGAAGGCCAAGTGGTGCAGTGGTTAAGGAAAACCCACCCCTGGGGACCACTCCAGTGACTATACCCCTGAGCCACACTGGAAACTATTGCCATTTGGCTTTTTGCCAAGGTATTCCCTTGGGCTAGACTTGTAAAGCCTTCAGGCCAATTCATCTACTAAACACTGATGAAGCAATGAACCTATGGATCTCAGTACTGACAAGTGTGTGTGTGTGTGTGTGTGTGTGTGTGTGTGTGTGTGTGTGTGTGTGTGTGTGTGTGTGTGTATGTGTGTGTGTGTGTGTGTGTGTGTGTGAATAGTAATCCCAGTGTGTTTGGTTTATGAATATCCCCTGTGGCTGTGGTTATTAGCAATCGGAGGTGTGTCCAAACCAGAACATGCACCATTCTCCATTCTACAACAGATGCTATACATCAACATGTACCTATGTACAACCCTCAGCTCTATAATCTGTGAGGCATATGCAATCACTGTCTTACAGTTCAGGAATTACTGTGCACTTACTGTACCCTGCCTATGACATGGTGGATGTGTCACTACACTGCCATACCCTGTGGTCTTGCTGCAGGGCCACATCCTGGTGACACACAGATGCCTAGAATGGAAATGTGATATAGCATGTGAGTACTCATTCACTCAGCACTTCACTTGTGGGGGGAGAGAGGGGTAAAGCTGGCACTGATTGTTTTGCCAAGACTGTGGCAAATATCTGTTGTCTCAAGATAGGTATTAGCTTTGTGCAGTAACTTGCAGCATTTGTGTTTAATGCTGTGGAGGTTTTTGATGTAACTATCAAGGCTGTTGTGACTGTCATCAGTGTCTGCTGCATCTCTGCTGCTATAAATGCCTGTTGGGGACTCTATGAGGGATCCAAAGTTGTGTTTGAGGATAATAAGGGAGTTCAACAGTCATGGGGCACCACCTTTCTTTGCAACAGTGTCCTCCATCTAATATACACTTTAGTAATGGCAGGGGACCATCATATTGTCTCCCAGTGTTTGAAAGACAGTGTCTGGATTCTGTTGGCTCTGGCTAGTACCATGCATTAATGTACCTGCTTGTACAGTGCCTGTGTGTATGATTCCACAGTCATGCAGCTACATCCCATGGCCATGGGTGCAGTGAAGACATCCACCCCATTTTCATGGCTGCAATGTCAGCTTTAGAGAGCTTTTTCCAGGTGGTTATCTTTGTGGTGGTTGTAGCTGACATGTTGAGTTCCATGTTGACTACAGCCTGTATGAATCTCACCATGCAGGGATTGACATCTGGGGATGAACAATGGTCCCATATTTAAGTGGTCAACAGAGGTCAAGGTTGTTGCAACCCCTACTAGGGGTCAGTATGAGCTAGTCTAGGGCAATTGAAATGATGAATCCCAAAAGTGTTGGGCCACTGTACTGGTGATTGGCTACATTCCCCAGATGATGGAGTGGTAGTTGAAGACTTGTACTATGTCAGTGTTGCATTGGACCATCAGAGATGGCAGGGTGTTGAGGAATGTGCATTGACAGTCTAGGGACATAGATGTGGACCCATAGCAGGCTATGGTCTGAATTGCACTATTACCCCACGACAGTTATACTGGAAGTATCTCCAATGCATTATGATGGGATACTTTTCTGGAGGCATTTGTATCCATAATGAATATGGAGAGAACACCACCTATGGAGGTATGGTCCATGTTTGGGGGCTGACAGCTGTGGAATGCATCATAGCCTGAAACTACAGATCTGCTGCCTGCTGCTGTGAATCACCTCTCCATTACAGCAGAAATGTGTCATCTGCTCCAACAACTGCTATGGGTGACTGCATCCTGACAGTTAGATGTCCTCTGTTGTGCAACATGGCCCTCAGATTGCATACATGTGTAGCTGTTATTGTGTTAATAACATTAGGAAAACTAATAAGGAAACTAAAAGGTGGTGTGAAAGAGTGGCAAACAGCACAAATAACAGAAAAAAACAAATCCAAAACACCAGCACACGAAGTATATATCAAATACACAAATCCAAGCACATTACCAGTTTCTTATTTTATTAGCTAAGCAATCTGGTACATCGGCATTTCGCCTTCAAGGATCACAATAAATGCATAACTTAAACAAGTATATATACGTATTCAGCAGCAGCAGCAATTAACACAAACAACCAAATCAATCAACTCAATTATACAATTAAATATTAAAGTTACTTTAATATTTAATTGTATAATTGAGTTGATTGATTTGGTTGTTTGTCTTAATTGCTGCTGCTGAATACATATATATACTTGTTTAAGTTATGCATTTATTGTGATCCTTGAAGGCGAAATGCCGAGGTACCAGATCGCTTAGCTAATAAAATAAGAAACTGGTAATGTGCTTGGATTTCTGTAACAGAAAAAAAACAGTCTGCAGCTGATATCCTATGAACACTGTAGTAGGTTCATAGGTTCATAGATTAGTACTAAGCTAACTGCCCATACGAGCCATTTTAAGCCTAGCCAATTATCCCTTGCAAGACTCAAACCCTGCACCTTGTGTTTGTAAGGCAAGCACCTTAACCATTAGGCCACCCTCCCAACAAGTTTATTTAAAACATACAAAGTCACAAACCACAAATCCACAACAGTACTCCAAGGTCAAGTGTTTTTGTCAATTGACTTCATCAGAAGACTAATAAGGCACCGTAGGGTTGGAAAGACACTTAGCCAATACCTGGCAACCTAGCAGCGACAGATGTAGGACATCCATGGCAAGTCATTGGGTTCTGTCAATCTTGTCATCCTAAGCAGAGAGGTCCTGGATCCCTTGAGAATGACAAATAACATGTAAGCCAATGTTGCAGTCAACCATCTGTTGATAGTACCACAGCATCATTCTGGGTGACAGTGGTACATTGTCCAGGGCTACTGTCACACCTGCCTGGACCGCATAATCAGAGATTTCAACCATGTCTCCTGCCATGCAGTCCAGGGAGGTGTGTCCCAAGTCATTCACACCCATATGGATATGGAGTGATACTCGTAGTCATTTTGGAGTGACATGACTGGCTGTGTCATGTGCTCGATGCTGGCATGTGATTGATATTTGGCTGTTACCTGCTCCATATTAACCTAGTGAGTGGGCTGTGTGTGCCTCAGTATTGAGTTACCCATGATCAGTGTATTGTGCAAGGTGGTTAGCCTTAGGGGCTTAGGTTGGGAGTACACTGTGTAGGTTAAATATGTATCTCTTGCCATGTTCTGTGTTGTGGTGTCTAAGTGGGTGCCTACCTTGCTGGTCTGTGCTGTTTGAGTAGATGTCCATTGAGTGCCTCTGGGAAGGTGGGTGTGTGGCTTTTCATTGTATGTCATGGCTGTCAAAGTGGGTGTCATGGTGAACTACTTGTTCCACATGGTGAGGTGCAGGTGTTGATCTTATCCTCTTGACCTACTAGTCTAGTCTTTGCTGGAGAGTGCATTTGTCCACACTGGGTGATATATGGGTAACCCTCACAGGTCTGAGTGTTTGGAGTTTAGAGGGGGGGGTTGTCTGTGTAAATGCAGTAGTTGCAGCAGTGCCCCAGAATGGACATGTGCACCAGGTTAATAGGTGAAAGCACAGATAACTGCCCTTCAAACATGCCAGGAGGGGTGGACATATGGGGGCAACATCAGTGATGAATGAATACTGCTGATGGCTCACAGGTGTGCCACACTTCATGATACAATAACCTGGTGAAGTGACAAGCCATTATGCTAGTCGAAGTGCAAGACAGAAAGAACTAGCATGATGTACGGGTGGAACAGAAGGAAGACTTTCTGCCAACTATAATACTTTACCACAGCTGTGCAGTTATCAGCAGCTTTGGCCATGTGAAAATTTAATAAGCTCTGTAGTGCGTGTGGTAACTGCATAATACTATAATAGACATACCTAGATAGGCAGGAATTTTAATCCCAGTACTAACATGTATGTATGTTTGTGTGACTCATGTACTATCTGGCTCATACCATGTTTGCCCTGTGTACTACTGTTTACCTTTCCCTTCACTCCAATTTAGAAGACCTGTTGATGTCATCCACCTCAGATTTACCTTTTGTAGAGTGGGGTATGTATAAGCTCTGTGGAACATCTCATAACTGAGTCGCACTATAGCAGAAATACCTAGATAGGCAGGAGTTCTAATCTCAATACTGGCATGCATGTGTGTAAATCATGTACTATTTGGCTCATACCATTTTTGACCTATGTACTACCCTTTACACTTCCCTTCACTCCAATTTAGTAGACCTGTTGATATCATCCATCTCAGATGCACCTTTGGTAGAACTGGATACATATAAGCTCTGTGGTGCATTTCATAACTACATAGCCCTATAGTAAGAATACCTAAATAGGCCGAAGTTCTAATCCCATTACTGGCAAGTATGTGAATCATGTACTTTTTGGTTCATTCAATATTTGACCTGTGTACTACCCTTTACACTTCCCTTCACATCAATTTAGTAGACATGTTGATGTCATCCATCTTCAAAGTACTTTTGGAAGGGGTGGAAGTGTATAAGCTCTGTGGCACATCTGATAACTGCGTAGCACTATAGTAGGAGTACCTAAATAGGCAGGAGCTCTAATCCAAATATTGGCAACTGTTTGTGTGTTTGTGTGTGTGTGTGTGTGTGAGGATCATATCATATGTGACTTATACCACCTAATCCTAATGCTGGCAACTGTTTGTGTGTGTGAGGATCATATCATGTGTGACTTATACCATTTTGATGTGTATATCATACACGGCTGGTGACACCTCCAACTGCCATTACTTTATATAGTGTGGTGACAGCATCTGCCTCACATGCAGCAGGTTAAACCATTGGTACAGTCCTCTGTACAGATGTGTCTGGAATACTCATATGTTTGAAACCTATAAGTGGTCAGAAGTGGTATGTGTGCCATAACAATGCCAATGTATGTGATATTATACCCAAATATGCCACAGTGAGTGTACTGACACATATGGCAGCATGAGGTATCATACCCAACTGAAACATCATGCTAACAGGACATATGCCACCCTCACAGGTAGCCTGCCTTGTAGGTGCAATAAATGATTACAGATGCTTGGTTTTGCAAGTGAACTGTACCTGTTATGGGGCACATTAAAGGCTGGAAGAGGTGTGGACTGTCATATTGTGGTCCTAATTAGTATGTAACAGGAACACCTTGCATCTTAAGAGGTGTGTATACAATTTATATCCACTGTATACCAGTAATGTGTCACGCATGACCTTACTATAGACCATTTGTCCAGCACAATTTACTGGCCTATGTCCAGATGTTTTGGCACTGACAAGTTATGAGGTATGCTACAGGGATGTTGAATTCATGTCAGATAGGCCCCAGTGGTGACCACTGTGATGCAATACACTTAGCCCCAGCACAAGTGAACATGCACAACAAGCAATATAGCTATTACATAAAGCAATATAGCTACTACTGATGGTTGTGCACATGGCAAATTGCATGTGCTTCAAATGCCTGTGGTATTGCCAGGCAACAACAGAAAAATGTAATACTCACCAGCTTCAGGCTGCTGTCCCATATGCAGACCAGAGGGTTCTAGGTAGTTGAGAGAGGGAGTTATTGTCAGCAGAAGCACATGTGGCCTTGGTATAGGATGAATGCAGCATGTTTGCACATCTACAGTACTAACTGCAATAATACACAACGTCCTGTCCTCACCATAGATGCACACCTCTGTGCATTAGAAAACCACATCTACAACTACAATCGGACCTGACACATGCATATAGATACAATACAGATGCATATATGTCTGATACATTAGTGTACTAATCCCTACTGGGCCCTTACCTGCACGGTCCTCATCCAGTGTGTGCAACCCACCTGCATGATGCTTCCCTCAGCGCCATGGCTTGTGCATTCAGCGTGTGGCTGAAGTGTGGTGAGGAGCTTCTCGCTGGGTGTCAGTTGGGGCTGGATGGCTGGGCCCCCACCTGTGGCTAGCTGGTCCCCTGCTACAGCAGTAGCCAATTGATGGGCATGGCATTTGAGGTCAGTGGCCCGATGCTGCACATGCACATAATTTTTGCTGTGCAGGCAGGCATCATTTACCCTGCGGACCATGCTGTTCCACAGTGCAGTCCTTTCCCGTGCATCTTCTGCTCTCCAACCACATGATAGGGCATAATGTCCAATCACATATTGAATGATGATGTCTGTTTCCCCAACAGAGAATGCAGGTAGGCAAGCACTCTGCATGTCACCTGGAAGACATAAACAGGAAAAGGTCACATGACCTCATATGTTTGTCAAAATTCACATCAACAGTGGATATTACTTGCAAATAATCCAGACTACACTGGAACCCCCCAAGCTATCATAGCTATAACAGCTTGTATTACACGCCTGTCCCTGAGCTATCTTATTCCCCCCATGTTGGAAACTTGATTGCATAATCTTCTAGCCTCCATTCATTTCTGTATAGAGGGTTGACAGTGGCCATCTTCCATGTGGATGGTGTATGTATGGTGGCAGGTCTGTGCTTGACTGTAGTGTGTGATGGAGTTCAGAGCACATGCCTGAGTTCATGTAGGAGGCAGACACTGATGTTATTATCCCCATGGAGATATGCTGTTGTTGCCATCAGTAGGCATTATGTACATGCTCGCCATTGCTGAGGGGAGGAGTATGGGATGATGTGCATATCTCCATGTACAACTGGGGTGGATAGGGTGGCAATGTTCCCACCTAACTAGTTTGATGCATGTTGCCTATATCCATGGCATGTGTGTATGAGGTGTTATTTACCCCTAGTACAGGGTGACTTGTGTTGTTTCATCTGAGACTTACAACATATGTGGAGACATGGTTGCAATTGTCCTTGGTTATGTGGATATGTTCGATTCATAGTCATAGTCAGCCTTACAGGATGTCACCTGGGAACTTACCTGTTTGCTCAGATATAGGTGGACTTGCTTCAAAGTTCTTGCCTTCACCTATGTGTCCCTGTACAGCCAATGTAGCAACCTATTATGTGGTTTGTGTATTGTTGCTGTCCACCAAAGGGGACTACTCTACCTTGGTGGAGGCTGGATATACAGGTCAGGTACTGCTGTGTTCATATAGCTACACTGTATATAAAGGGTACACACCCCTAATGCACTGCATGGCATTTGTGCAATTGGAACATGACACCACAATAACCCATTTCATAAAAATTCCCACCTGTATTGTGTCCTACAGCCTGTACAAGTCAATTGAAAACATAACAATCTGGTCTGTGAAAACATATGGAAATAATACTCAGTACAATAAGCCAGTTGAATGAGTGTGCCCACCCTTAAACTTGAATATGGACCTCTTGAGATGGTTACAGCATTCATCCATCTTGGTCTGGACTCTAACATCATGGCACATCTTCACTTGGCAATAGTTGCTCACCTTCCAAGAAACACCATTGATTGTATTTCAATGGAATTGTACAGGTTAGGGGTCACATTCAAGATGTGAAACATTATGAAATGACCTTCTGTGGTCTGATTGTCATACAGCACACACATCTGGCATTCCAATAGGGGTGTGTATACTTGTGATATCCACTGTATATAGGTGTTGATATAGCTGGTAGTGGTAGGCATGAACAGAGAGTCATAACACAGGTGGACACTTCTCTAATTAATACCTGATAATCATGCCTACTCCAGTACCCACATCAGTGTCAGGGCAATGCAATCACCAGTAGCTGTACACATGTATGTCTGTTGTATGCACTGGCACTGATATTACACACATGTGCAACATGCGGAACCTATTTACCTGACTGCTTGAAACCCATGTGATTAGTTTTGTGCCTTCCAGCTGAACATATGCATACATACATGTGCTCAAGGGATACCTGGTATACATTTCTGTTGAATGTAAGTATGGTGCACTGCATTTACAGTCTTGCTGCTCAATCATACGTCTCAACCTGTTACAGCAGTACATCTGGACAATGGCACACATAAATGGGTGTCAAAAAGGACATCAGTATTGATATTGTATTAATATAGCTGCACCATACATTAGTACGTTGATTGTACAGTAGGGTGTGACATCACTGTGATAACCTGGAAGATGTCTAACAGTCATAAGAATGCTATTGTGTTACAATGCCATTGCTCACAGACCTGACAATGGTTTAGCTGACATAACACAGGTATATGTGTATGTGACTACAGATATCAGTCACAAATGTGCTTATTGTCCAGCAGAACACTGTACAGTTGAATGTTATTAATTCACTATATCGTATGCAGTTCAACACACATGTCTGCAAAAGTACTCTACTATGCACACACCCTCTATAGGTGTCTTAGCTTTACAAGGCAAAGATGTGTCATACTCATAATCACAGGTAACAAGGATATGCAGATGATTCGACTATCATCAGCACTGCCTCCAACCTGGCAGACCTCACTGCTTCAACCCAAGACACCTTCAACCTAATAGAAAAATGGTTCTCAAGTCGACAACTAGTTCTCAACCCCAACAAAACAAAACTACTTACTTTCTCACCCACTAACAAGACTCTTCCCCCACCTTCTCTATTACATCCTCCAATGGAATCACTATATTACCAGAAGCTCACACAAAGCTATTAGGTGTTACCATTGATAACTCCCTTAAATTTGACACCCATTTCAATCTTACCATCAAAACCGTCAATAAAAAGCTTGGCTCTCTCTATAAAGTAAAACACTTTCTCACTCACGCTAAAATTACAATTGCCAGCACACACCTACTATCAACTCTTTCTATGCCTCCCCTCTTTACAAACCTAAACAAGACAACCCTTAACAAACTTGCTTCTTGTTACAATCACATAGCTAGATTTGCCACAAATTCCACCTTTAGAACGCACCACTGCACTAACTTGAAGCAACTAGGGTGGTTAGAGTTTTCCAGCCAACTCCATTTCAACCAACTCAAAACAGCTCACCAGATACTGTATCACCCAGAGAAAACACCAGCTCTGAAAAACATCATTCGCCCCTATATTAACCTGCAATCTTTACGCTC